>NW_028319371.1:0-57500 GCF_062004578.1 Staurois parvus
AGCCGCGATAATGGCTACAGAACACGTGCAATTTTGCAGCCACCGTACAATCACCCCCCGCATCATACAATCTGACTGTACAACCCCCCCCCCACACCATACAATCTGATTATACAACCCCCCCGCACATCATACAATCTGATCGTACAACCCCCCCATCATACAATCTGATCGTACAACCCCCCCATCATACAATCTGATCGTACAACCCCCCCATCATACAATCTGATCGTACAACCCCCCCCCCATCATACAATCTGATCGTACAATCCCCCCACACCATACAATCTGATCGTACAATCCCCCCACACCATACAATCTGATCGTACAATCCCCCACACCATACAATCTGATCGTACAATCCCCCCACACCATACAATCTGACTGTACAACCCCCCCACACCATACAATCTGATCGTACAACCCCCCCCCGCACATCATACAATCTGATCGTACAATCCCCCCACATCATACAATCTGATCGTACAATCCCCCCACACCATACAATCTGACTGTACAACCCCCCCCACACCATACAATCTGATTATACAACCCCCCCACATCATACAATCTGATCGTACAATCCCCCCACACCATACAATCTGATCGTACAATCCCCCCACACCATACAATCTGATCGTACAACCCCCCGCACATCATACAATCTGATCGTACAACCCCCCAACATCGTACAATCCCCCCACACATCATACAATCTGATCGTACAACCCCCCCATCATACAATCTGATCGTACAACCCCCCCCCCCAACATCATACAATCTGATCGTACAATCCCCCCCCCCACACACACCATACAATCTGATCATACACCCCCCACACCATACAATCTGATCATACAACCCCCCCCCCCCCAACACCATACAATCTGATCATACAACCCCCCTCCCCCACACCATACAATCTGATCATACAACCCCCCACACCATACAATCTGATCATACAACCCCCCCCACACACACACATCATACAAGCTGATCGTACAATCCCATCATACAATCCCCCCTCCTCCACACCATACAATCTGATCATACAATCTCCCACATCATACAATCTGATCATACAATCCCCCCACATCATACAATCTGATCATACAATCCCCCCACACCATACAATCTGATCATACAATCCCCTCCCACACCATACAATCTGATCATACAACCCCCCCATACACAATCTGATCATACAACCCCCCCCATACACAATCTGATCATACAACCCCCCCCCATACACAATCTGATCATACAACCCCCCCCATACACAATCTGATCATACAATCCCCCACACCATACAATCTGATCATACAACCCCCCCCCCATACACAATCTGATCATACAACCCCCCCCCCCCATACACAATCTGATCATACAATCCCCCACACCATACAATCTGATCATACAACCCCCCCCCCATACACAATCTGATCATACAATCCCCCACATCATACAATCTGATCATACAACCCCCCCCATACACAATCTGATCATACAATCCCCCACATCATACAATCTGATCATACAACCCCCCCCCATACACAATCTGATCATACAATCCCCCACATCATACAATCTGATCATACAACCCCCCCCATACACAATCTGTTCATACAATCCCCCACATCATACAATCTGATCATACAACCCCCCCCCCCATACACAATCTGATCATACAACCCCCCCCCCATACACAATCTGATCATACAATCCCCCACACCATACAATCTGATCATACAACCCCCCCCCCATACACAATCTGATCATACAATCCCCCACATCATACAATCTGATCATACAACCCCCCCCCATACACAATCTGATCATACAATCCCCCACATCATACAATCTGATCATACAACCCCCCCCATACACAATCTGATCATACAATCCCCCACATCATACAATCTGATCATACAACCCCCCCCCCATACACAATCTGATCATACAATCCCCCACATCATACAATCTGATCATACAACCCCCCCCATACACAATCTGTTCATACAATCCCCCACATCATACAATCTGATCATACAACCCCCCCCCCCCCATACACAATCTGTTCATACAATCCCCCACATCATACAATCTGATCATACAACCCCCCCACACACACTATGTAACAGAAGTGCCCGCCTGGCAGTGACAGATACAGGTATATTGTACACAGATCGTACGATGAGATTGGTCGGTGTGTGGTGACGGAGGATCTCTATAAGGAGATCACATTCCGATCTGCCAGCTATGAAGAGACATTTCTCCGAGGAATCTCCGGACAGTCCCCTCCCCTCCCCTCTCACCTGAGGATCACCGCACACACCGACCGATCACTGACATCCCCGACCCCGCACACCGCTCACTTCCGGGTCACGTGACTCCGCCTACGGAGAGCGCCGCGCGGCCAAACTTCCCTGACTTCTCCTCACGCGGCCGGGGGCGAGCATTCCTATCCACACGGCTGGGGACGAGCGCCGCGGGGGCGAGCCTTCCTCTACACACAGCCGGGGGCGAGCCTTCCTATCCACACGGCCGGGGACGAGCGCCGCGGGGGCGAGCCTTCCTCTACACACAGCCAGAGGCGAGCGCCGCGGGGGCGAGCTTTCCCTGAACAAGTGCATTGTGTACATCGCTCGGTGTGGGATTATCGTCCGATAATAATACAGGAGAGGAGTCCTCATACCGATATATATATACCGTGTACAGTGACGAGCCTCGTGTATATATATTATAGATCCCTGATAGTCCTCACATCCGGGTCACTATAATTACATAATATAATAGAAAAATATATGAAACCCAATATAATACAAAAAACACAAATATAATACAAAAAACACAAATATAATACAGAACACAAAATAAATACATAAAATAATTGAAATAAAATACAATATAGTACAAAATATCAAATAAATACATAAAACAATTACAATAAATTACAAATAATAAAATGCATAAAATAATTGAAATATATAATACAAAATATAAAATAAATACAGTGAAGAACAGAAGTATTGAACCCCCTGCGATTCTGCAAGTTCTCCCGCTTCTCCATCATGGAGGGTCTGACATTCACATTGCAGGGGATTCCCACTCTGAGGACAGAATTCAGGAGATCACATTGCAGGGGATTCCCACTCCGAGGACAGAATTCAGGAGATCACATTGCAGGGGATTCCCACTCTGAGGACAGAATTCAGGAGATCACATTGCAGGGGATTCCCACTCCGAGGACAGAATTCAGGAGATCACATTGCGGGGGATTCCCACTCTGAGGACAGAATTCAGGAGATCACATTGCAGGGGATTCCCACTCTGAGGACAGAATTCAGGAGATCACATTGCAGGGGATTCCCACTCCGAGGACAGAATTCAGGAGATCACATTGCAGGGGATTCCCACTCTGAGGACAGAATTCAGGAGATCACATTGCGGGGGATTCCCACTCTGAGGACAGAATTCAGGAGATCACATTGCAGGGGATTCCCACTCTGAGGACAGAATTCAGGAGATCACGTTGCGGGGGATTCCCACTCTGAGGACAGAATTCAGGAAATTACATTGCAGGGGATTCCCACTCTGAGGACAGAATTCAGGAGATCACATTGCAGGGGATTCCCAGTCTGAGGACAGAATTCAGGAGATCACATTGCAGGGGATTCCCAGTCTGAGGACAGAATTCAGGAGATCACATTGCAGGGGATTCCCACTCTGAGGACAGAATTCAGGAGATCACATTGTATGATTTGTAAAGAATGTATTTGTCTCGCACGGCTGAACAGAAGTATTTGAACCCCTGAGAAGCAGCAAGAATTCTGGCTCCCAAAGACCTGTTACTGCCCCTTTATAAAGTCCCCCTCTACTCCACTCATTCATCTCACTTAGTAGCACCTGTCTGAGCTCTACAGACACCTGTCCACCCCACAGTCAGTCAGACGCCAACTACTACCATGGGCAAGACCAAAGAGCTGTCAAAAGACACCAGAGACAAAATTGTGGTCCTCCACAAGGCTGGAAAGGCCTACGGGGCAATTGCCAAGCAGCTTGGTGAAAATAGATCAACTGTTGGAGCAATTGTTAGAAAATGGAAGAGGCTAAAGATGACTGTCAGTCTCCCTCGGACTGGGGCTCCATGCAAGATGTCACCTCGTGGGGTATCACTGATGAGAAGAAAGGTGAGGAATCAGCCCAGAACTACAAGGGAGGAGCTGCTCAATGACATGAAGAGAGCTGGGACCACAGTTTCACAGGTCACTGTCGGTAGAACACTACGCCGTCATGGTTTCCAATCATGCATTGCATGGAAGGTTCCCCTGCTCCAGTCATCACATGTCCAGGCCCGTCTGAAGGTTCCCCTGCTCAAGTCATCACATGTCCAGGCCCGTCTGAAGGTTCCCCTGCTCAAGTCATCACATGTCCAGGCCCGTCTGAAGGTTCCCCTGCTCAAGTCATCACATGTCCAGGCCCGTCTGAAGGTTCCCCTGCTCAAGTCCTCACATGTCCAGGCCCATCTGAAGGTTCCCCTGCTCAAGTCATCACACGTCCCGGCCCGTCTGAAGGTTCCCCTGCTCCAGTCATCACATGTCCAGGCCCGTCTGAAGGTTCCCCTGCTCCAGTCATCACATGTCCAGGCCCGTCTGAAGGTTCCCAATGACCATCTGGATGATCCAGAGGAGGCATGGGAGAAAGTCATGTGGTCAGAGGAGGCATGGGAGAAAGTCATGTGGTCAGAGGAGACCAAAGGAGAACGTTTTGGTCTAAACTTCACTCGTCGTGTTTGGAGGAAAAAGGATGAGTTGCATCCCAAGAACACCATCCCTACTGTGAAGCATGGGGGTGGTAACATCATGCTTTGGGGGGGCTTTTCTGCGAAGGGGACAGGACGACTGCACTGTATTAAGGAGAGGATGAATGGGGCCAATTATTGTGAGATTTTCAGCAACAACCTCCTTCCCTCAGTCAGAGCATTGAAGACGGGTCGTGGCTGGGTCTTCCAACATGACAACGACCCGAAGCACACAGCCAGGAGAACCAAGGAGTGGCCCCGTAAGAAGCATATCGAGGTTCTGGAGTGGCCTAGCCAGTCTCCACACCTAAATCCAATAGAACATCTTTGGAGGGAGCTGAAACTCCGTGTTGCTCAGCGACAGCCCCGAAACCTGACAGATCTAGAGGAGATCGGTGTGGAGGAGTCGGCCAAAATCCCTGTTGCAGTGCAAACCTGGCCAAGGACTACAGGAACCGTCTGACCTCTGTAATTGCAGACAAAGGCTTCTGTACCAAATATTAACACGGATCTTCTCAGGGGTTCAAATACTTCTGTTCAGCCGTGCGAGACAAATACATTCTTTACAAATCATACAATGGGATTTCCTGAATTCTGTCCTCAGAGTGGGAATCCCCTGCAATGTGAATGTCAGACCCTCCATGATGGAGACGTGGGAGAACTTGCAGAATCGCAGGGGGTTCAATACTTCTGTTCCTCACTGTATACAAAACAATTGAAATAAAATACAATACAAAATATCAAACAAATACATAATATAATTAAAATAAATTACAAATATTAAATAAAATACATAAAATAATTGAAATAAAATATATAATACGAAATATAATACATATATATAATAAAATAAAATATATAAAATACAATACAGTACAAAATATCAAATAAATACATAAAATAATTAAAATAAATTACAAATATTAAATAAAACATAACACAAAATATTAAATAAAATACATAAAATAATTGAAATATAATACAATGCAAAATATAAAATAAGTATATAAAACAATTGAAATAAAATATAAAATACAAAATAAATACATAAAATAATTAAAGTAAAATACAAATATAAAATATAATATGAAGATTAAAATAAAATACCCAAAATATAACAATAATAATTAATAAAAAACATAATAAATAAATGTAAAAAATACTATATTTAAATATTATTTATTATTATTATACAGGATTTATGGCACCAACAGTTTGCGCAGCACTTTACAATATAAGGGGGGCGGTACAATTACAATCCATTTCAGTACAGAAGGAATGTGAGGGCCTGATCCTGGGAGCTTACAATCTAAAGGAACACTGGATTCATCCTTTAGTATATGTTCAAAACAATAATAATAATAATAATAATAAACAATGAATATAAACATGTATTTTTATGGCATCTATTTCTAGATCTGTATATAGAGGACAGACAGGATTCATTATTTATTTAATATTTTATTGAATTATTATTTAATTTATTCAGTCACCTCGTCACTAATGACAACATTTTTTTGTGTGTTCCATTTTGGGTGGAGTAATGGGTTATAACCTCCATCTCTATCCGCATTGGGGGGAGATTCCCCTTCACTTCCTGTCCCAGAGTCACAACAGGAAGTGAGAGGAAATCCCTCCAAAGTGTGGGAATCCTAAAACGAATGTCCCCATTGGAAGATCCCTCTCCATTCCTGTCCCCAAAGTGTGGGTTTTTCTTTCATTCTCAGTGATAACGGTAATCAGGACAGAGAGAGGGGGGGGGGGATGTCCCTACCGGGGACACAGGACAAACAGAGAGAGGGGGGGATGTCCCTACTGGGGACACAGGACAGACAGAGGGGGGATGTCCCTACCGGGGACACAGGACAAACAGAGAGAAGGGGGGATGTCCCTACCGGGGACACAGGACAAACAGAGAGGGGGGGTGTCCCTACTGGGGACACAGGACAGACAGAGGGGGGATGTCCCTACCGGGGACACAGGACAAACAGAGAGAAGGGGGGATGTCCCTACCGGGGACACAGGACAAACAGAGAGGGGGGGGGTGTCCCTACCGGGGACACAGGACAAACAGAGAGGGGGGGGGATATACCTACCGGGGACACAGGACAAACAGAGAGAGGGGGGGATATCCCTACCGGGGACACAGGACAAACAGAGAGAGGGGGGGATGTCCCTACCGGGGACACAGGACAAACAGAGAGAGGGGGGGATGTCCCTACTGGGGACACAGGACAGAGAGAGGGGGGGATGTCCCTACCGGGGACACAGGACAAACAGAGAGAGGGGGGGGATGTCCCTACCGGGGACACAGGACAGAGAGAGGGGGGGATGTCCCTACCGGGGACACAGGACAAACAGAGAGAGGGGGGGATGTCCCTACCGGGGACACAGGACAAACAGAGAGGGGGGGGGGACACAGGCAGCAATATCAAAGAAAAAATAAATAAGTAAATGGTGCTTTGTGTCGTAAAAGGCTCCGCCCTATATATGATAGGGCGGAGCCTTTTACGACACAAAGCACCATTTACCTTTTTTTTTTTAACTTTTTTGTAAAGTCAGATATTGACATTGTATTCATTTCGATGTGAAAGTCCAGATCTCCTCTCCTCCCTTCAAACCATCCACCCTAACACTAGCTTCACATCTGTGATGGGAGTGACTTTTGGGGGAGGGGGGACCCCTGTATCATTTCCCTCTTATGTGTAGCCCACCCTGTGCCTGTTGGGGGTACAGGGTGCTCGTCCTGATATTGTGTAGACATGTATAGGTGGGGTGTGGGGGGTTGGTTATTGTTCACTGCCATGTGCTGCATCCCATTGTTCTGTGTCTTGGTTTGGTGGGGGGGTGTTTCCGGCAGCCCTTCCCCCTGATGGGGCGGGCTGATGATGTATTTCCTGTTCCTGGTTGTATTGCCCCCCCCCTGTGTATATATCTTGTTTTTGTGTTAAAATAAAGCAGTTGACTTCCTGTCTTAAGAGTTTGGTGGTCTCTCGTCTTGTATGGTCAGCGGTGGTGTCCGGGGATCTGTGTTCAGACAGGGAAGCGGGAGTCTAACGGAAATACCCGAGTGTGGTCTGGGTCCGGTTCCGTTACAATATCTATGCGGGTGGTGCCTCTGTGGATCCGCACAAAAATCCATGCAGCCGCACCACCCGCACAGAGGAACGCGGACCCGCGGGCGGGACTCATTAATTCTAGCGACGCGCCGCCCACACTTGGAAACGCAACCGTACTGAGAACCGAGGCTGCATTTTCCAAAGTAGTGCAGGGACTTCTTTCCTGCGTGTCCCGGGACACGGGAGTCCGTTCAAATGATTGGGCTCTCGTGCCCCCGCAAAACGCGGCCTGCACCGCCCCATAGATGTGAACTGGGGGTTCAAACCATCCACCCTAAAGAAAACCTGGAAGCGTATCGACAAATCCCCTCCCAATGCAGAGCTGGACGGTTCTGTGAGGACTTGCTCACACCATTTGTACACCTCGCTGAAAAAAAGGCAGCCCCTTCAGAACCGCGTGGGCGCAGTTAATGGCACCCCCCCCCCCCTCACGCAGACAGCAAGTGCTTTTTGCACCTTTTCGCACATTTGACAAACGTGCTGCCCCCAAACACAACGCGGGAAAAAAAGTGCACGCTCAGATGCACCTCTATGGCGGGAAGCGGCCCTTAAACATCTACATATACCATCAGGGACAGTAAAACCACAGCTCAACGCACAGCAAAGCACAGCAGTGACGTCATCCCGCTCCGGCCAATCAAGAAGACTGAAAACTGGAACCCGGAAGAAGCAACAAACCTGAGTATAGTGTAGTCCTACCCCCATAGGGGCTGCTGATGGATTGGGTCCCCCTGTAGTCGGCTGCATAGCCATAGTATTATTATACAGGATTTATACAGCAACCATACAGATTAATACAAGAGGGTGAGGGGGGCCTGATCCTGGGAGCTGACAATCTAAGAGGGAGGAGCCTGATCCCGGGAGTTTACAATCTAAGAGGGAGGGGCTGATCCCGGGAGCTTACAATCTAAGAGGGAGGGGCTGATCCTGGGAGCTTACAATCTAAGAGGGAGGGGCTGATCCCGGGAGTTTACAATCTAAGAGGGAGGGGCTGATCCCGGGAGTTTACAATCTAAGAGGGAGGGGCTGATCCTGGGAGTTTGCAATCTAAGAGGGAGGGGCCTGATCCTAGGAGCTAACAATCTAAGAGGGAGGGGCCTGATCCCGGGAGTTTACAATCTAAGAGGGCGGAGTCTGATCCCAGGAGCTGACAATCTAAGAGGGAGCGCCTGATCCTGGGAGTTTACAATCTGAGAGGGAGGGCCCTGATCCTGGGAGCTTACAATCTAAGAGGGAGGGGCTGATCCTGGGAGCTGACAATCTAAGAGGGAGGAGCCTGATCCCGGGAGTTTACAATCTAAGAGGGAGGGGCTGATCCCGGGAGCTTACAATCTAAGAGGGAGGGGCTGATCCTGGGAGCTGACAATCTAAGAGGGAGGAGCCTGATCCCGGGAGTTTACAATCTAAGAGGGAGGGGCTGATCCCGGGAGCTTACAATCTAAGAGGGAGGGGCTGATCCTGGGAGCTTACAATCTAAGAGGGAGGGGCTGATCCCGGGAGTTTACAATCTAAGAGGGAGGGGCTGATCCCGGGAGTTTACAATCTAAGAGGGAGGGGCTGATCCTGGGAGTTTGCAATCTAAGAGGGAGGGGCCTGATCCTAGGAGCTAACAATCTAAGAGGGAGGGGCCTGATCCCGGGAGTTTACAATCTAAGAGGGCGGAGTCTGATCCCAGGAGCTGACAATCTAAGAGGGAGCGCCTGATCCTGGGAGTTTACAATCTGAGAGGGAGGGCCCTGATCCTGGGAGCTTACAATCTAAGAGGGAGGGGCTGATCCTGGGAGCTGACAATCTAAGAGGGAGGGCCTGATCCTGGGAGCTGACAATCTGAGAGGGAGGGGCCTGATCCTGGGAGCTGACAATCTGAGAGGGAGGGGCTGATCCTGGGAGCTTACAATCTAAGAGGGAGGAGCTGATCCTGGGAGCTTACAATCTAAGAGAGAGGGGCTGATCCTGGGAGCTGACAATCTGAGAGGGAGGGGCTGATCCTGGGAGCTTACAATCTAAGAGGGAGGAGCTGATCCTGGGAGCTTACAATCTAAGAGAGAGGGGCTGATCCTGGGAGCTTACAATCTAAGAGGGAGGCCCTGATCCCGGGAGTTTACAGTCTAAGAGGGAGGGGCTGATCCTGGGAGCTTACAATCTAGGAGGGAGGGGCTGATCCTGGGAGCTTACAGTCTAAGAGGAAGGGGCTGATCCTGGGAGTTTACAATCTAAGAGGGAGGAGCTGATCCCGGGAGCTGACAATCTAAGAGGGAGGGGCTGATCCTGGGAGCTTACAATCTAAGAGGGAGGGGCTGATCCTGGGAGCTGACAATCTAAGAGGGAGGGGCTGATCATGGGAGCTTACAATCTAAGAGGGAGGGGCTGATCCTGGGAGTTTACAATCTAAAAGGGAGGTCCTGATCCCGGGAGCTTACAATCTAGGAGGGAGGGGCTGATCCTGGGAGTTTACAATCTGAGAAGGAGGGGAGGGACTGATCCTGGGAGTTTACAATCTAAGAGGGAGGGGCTGATCCTGGGAGTTTACAATCTGAGAGGGAGGGGCTGATCCTGGGAGCTGACAATCTGACAGGGAGGGGCCTGATCCTGGGAGCTGACAATCTTAAGAGGGAGGGGCCTGATCCTGGGAGCTGACAATCTAAGAGGGAGGGGCTGATCCTGGGAGTTTACAATCTAAGAGGGAGGGGTTGATCCTGGGAGTTTACAATCTAAGAGGGAGGGGCTGATCCTGGGAGTTTACAATCTAAGAGGGAGGGGCTGATCCTGGGAGCTGACAATCTAAGAGGGAGGGGCTGATCCTGGGAGTTTACAATCTAAGAGGGAGAGGCTGATCCTGGGAGCTTACAATCTAAGAGGGAGGTCCTGATCCTGGGAGTTTACAATCTAAGAGGGAGGGGCTGATCCTGGGACTTTACAGTCTGAGAGGGAGGGGAGGGGCTGATCCTGGGAGTTTACAATCTAAGAGGGAGGGGCTGATCCTGGGAGTTTACAATCTGAGAGGGAGGGGCTGATCCTGGGAGCTGACAATCTAAGAGGGAGGGGCTGATCCTGGGAGTTTACAATCTGAGAGGGAGGGGCTGATCCTGGGAGCTGACAATCTGACAGGGAGGGGCCTGATCCTGGGAGCTGACAATCTTAAGAGGGAGGGGCCTGATCCTGTGAGCTGACAATCTAAGAAGGAGGGCCTGATCCTGGGAGCTTACAATCTAAGAGGGAGGGGCTGATCCTGGGAGCTGACAATCTAAGAGGGAGGGCCTGATCCTGGGAGCTGACAATCTAAGAGGGAGGGCCTGTTCCTGGGAGTTTACAATCTAAGAGGGAGGGGCTGATCCTGGGAGTTTACAATCTAAGACGGAGGGGCCTGATCCCGGGAGTTTACAATCTTAAGAGGGAGGGGCTGATCCTGGGAGTTTACAATCTAAGAGGGAGGGGCTGATCCTGGGAGTTTACAATCTAAGAGGGAGGGCCTGATCCTGGGAGTTTACAATCTAAGAGGGAGGGGCTGATCCTGGGAGTTTACAATCTAAGAGGGAGGGCCTGATCCTGGGAGTTTACAATCTTAAGAGGGAGGGGCTGATCTTGGGAGCTGACAATCTAAGAGGGAGGGGCTGATCCTGGGAGCTGACAATCTGAGAGGGAGGGGCCTGATCCTGAGAGCTGACAATCTGAGACGGAGGGGCCTGATCCTGGGAGCTGACAATCTAAGAGGGAGGGGCCTGATCCTGGGAGCTGACAATCTAAAAGGGAGGGTCCTGGGAGCTGACAATCCATCCTGACCTTTCCAGTCCTTTGGGCAAGAAGTCCCCCTCACAAGGGATGCAGTCCCTGACATTAGCAGCCAGGTCTCCTGATGGGTCTGTCTAGCCACAACTCCGACTCCACATCCAGGTGGCCCCGAGCTCACATGTGCCTCATCCCGGGTTCACACTGATGTGATGCAGAACTTGCACCGGTTTCTGTGCGATTTCTGTACGCATCATAATCGCAGCCCGCTTCCGGTGTATATTTTAACCACGGTTGTTTATATACATGGGCCGGACGGTGGCACTGCAGGAGCGGGTGGACGTTTATAAACGACTTCCCTGCCCCCTGCTTGTGCGCGCTCCCTGGGAGCTCTGGAGGGACCAATCACGCTTCTCTGTCTGGTAATCCGATGGACGTGTCTGGGTTTGGTGGTGGCCAGGAGAACGGTACTTGCCTGACTGCATTGTGCCAAGTGTAAAGTTTGGTGGAGGGGGGATTATGGCGTGGGGTTGTTTTTCAGGGGTTGGGTTTGGCCCCCTAGTTCCAGTGCAGGGAACTCTTAAGGTGACATTTTGGACAATTTCATGCTCCCAACTTTGTGGGAGGAGTTTGGGGATGGCCCCTTCCTGTTCCAACATGACTGGGCACCAGTGCACAAAGCAAGGTCCATAAAGACATGGAGGAGCCAGTTTGGGGTGGAGGAACTTGACTGTCCTGCACAGAGTCCTGACCTCAACCCCATAGAACACCTTTGGGATGAATTAGAGCGGAGACTGCGAGCCAGGCCTCCTCCCCCGACATCAGTGCCCCTCCCCCGACATCAGTGCCCCCTCCCCCGACATCAGTGCCTGACCTGACAAATGTGCTTCTGGAAGAATGGTCCAACCTTCCCATAGACACCCTCCTAAACCTTGTGGACGGCCTTCCCAGAAGAGTTGGAGCTGTTATAGGTGCAAAGGGCGGGGCCAACTCAATATTGAACCCTACGGACTGAGACTGGGAGGCCATTAAAAGTCATGTGTGTGGAAAGGGCGGGGCCAACTCAATATTGAACCCTATGGACTAAGACTGGGAGGCCATTAAAGGTCATGTGTGTGGAAAGGGCGGGGCCAACTCAATAATGTACCCTACGGACTAAGACTGGGGGGCCATTAAAGGTCATGTGCGTGGAAAGGGCGGGGCCAACTCAATATTTAACCTTAAGGACTAAGACTGGGAGGCCATTAAAGGTCATGTGTGTGGAAAGGGCGGGGCCAACTCAATATTGAACCCTACGGACAAAGACTGGGGGGCCATTAAAAGTCATTTGCGTTGAAAGGGCGGGGCCAACTCAATATTGGACCCTACGGACTAAGACTGGGGGGCCATTAAAGGTCATTTGCGTGCAAAGGGCGGGGCCAACTCAATATTGAACCCTATGGACTGAGACTGGGGGGCCATTAAAGGTCATGTGCGTGGAAAGGGCGGGGCCAACTCAATATTGGACCCTACGGACTAAGACTGGGGGGCCATTAAAGGTCATGTGTGTGGAAAGGGCGGGGCCAACTCAATATTGAACCCTATGGACTGAGACTGGGGGGCCATTAAAGGTCATGTGCGTGGAAAGGGCGGGGCCAACTCAATATTGAACTCTATGGACCAAGACTGGAAGGCCATTAAAGGTCATGTGTGTGTGGAAAGGGCGGGGTCAACGCAATATTGAACCCTATGGACCAAGACTGGAAGGCCAGTAAAGGTCATGTGTGTGTGGAAAGGGCGGGGCCAACTCAATATTGAACCCTACGGACTAAGACTGGGAGGCCATTAAAGGTCATGTGTGTGGAAAGGGCGGGGCCAACTCAATAATGTACCCTACGGACTAAGACTGGGGGGCCATTAAAGGTCATGTGCGTGGAAAGGGCGGGGCCAACTCAATATTTAACCTTATGGACTAAGACTGGGAGGCCATTAAAGGTCATGTGTGTGGAAAGGGCGGGGCCAACTCAATATTGAACCCTACGGACTAAGACTGGGGGGCCATTAAAGGTCATTTGCGTTGAAAGGGCGGGGCCAACTCAATATTGGACCCTACGGACTAAGACTGGGGGGCCATTAAAGGTCATTTGCGTGTAAAGGGCGGGGCCAACTCAATATTGAACCCTATGGACTGAGACTGGGGGGCCATTAAAGGTCATGTGCGTGGAAAGGGCGGGGCCAACTCAATATTGAACTCTATGGACCAAGACTGGAAGGCCATTAAAGGCCATGTGTGTGTGGAAAGGGCGGGGTCAACGCAATATTGAACCCTATGGACCAAGACTGGAAGGCCAGTAAAGGTCATGTGTGTGTGGAAAGGGCGGGGCCAACTCAATATTGAACCCTACGGACTAAGACTGGGAGGCCATTAAAGGTCATGTGTGTGGAAAGGGCGGGGCCAACTCAATATTGAACCCTACGGACTAAGACTGGGGGGCCATTAAAGGTCATGTGTGTGGAAAGGCTGGCGGCCCGATACTTGGGGCAATATAGTGTATGTCCACACTGAGGATGGAGAGAGGATTGTGGTGATGGCCTGTGGTGGAGGTGTGGCGGCGGTGGTCCTGGTTGGGTGGGGGGCACCCGATTTCAGTGTTGCCTATAGGGCGGCACATGAACTAAATACACCAGTGGGTACCTGCTCCCCTTCACCTAACAAAGTGCCAAAAATAGTAGGTGGGGGAAGGGCATAAAGTGGAAGTTCTGAATTTGAAAACTGAGGTTTGTTTAATAAGGAAAATCTCATTTTATCCCGGAGTTCCAGCAGCAGAGAAGCATTGCAGGGGGTCGGGGGGGTCGGGGGGTGCGCCATACTTCAGAGCGGGAAGTCGATATTTGCACGTCAAAGCGATTGTAAAAGCTGAAGGCTTCTGTGTGCAGCCCCCCCCCCCCACCCCCAATACTTACCTGTACAAAACCATTGCAGAGAGGCAGGTAAGTGTGACGTTTGGTATTTAAGAAGCCCTTGTATTCTGTGGGTTCTCTGGAGTGGTTGAGGAGTCCAAGGAAGGTCCTCCAGGCCGTCTCCTCGCCTCCTATAGAGCTTCATGTCACTTTGCTGCAACAGAGGAGTGAAAGGTTTCCCTTTGAAGCGATGATATCAGCCGCCTGTCATCTCTCTACCTTTCATTCCGGAGGAGGAGGACTGAATGTAGAGAAGTAGATAAAAGCCGTCCACGCTCTGCTATTCGTTGTGTCGGGTGACTTCAGGTGAAAGGAGGACAAAGCTGTGAACCCTCCGGGGAGTATAGAGACGGCGTCTGTGGAGGGATGGATCTACGTCTTCGGACGTCGTATATGTGATGCCACTGGACATACAGTGAAGGAAATAAGTATTTGCTCCCCTGCTGATGTTGAATGTTTGCCCACTTAGAAAGAAACAATTGGTCTAAAAATCGAATTCTGCTTTGACTTGGAGAGGATCTGCCAAGAGGAGTGGGCCACAATCCCTCCTGAGATGTGTGCGAACCTGGGGGCCAACTCCAGGAAACGTCTGACCTCTGTGATTGCCAACAAGGGATTGGCCACCAAGTACTAAGTCATGTGTTGTGAAGGGGATCAAATCCTTCTTTCCCTCATGAACATGCAGATCCGTCATCATTTGTTAGACGCATTTCTGCTGAATTTGTTGTTGTATTCTGTCTCTCAGTGTTACACCGAACATTCCATTGTTAGACCGATCATTTCTGTGTGAGGGGCGAACATTCCATTGTTAGACCGATCGTTTCTGTGTGAGGGGCGAACATTCCATTGTTAGACCGATCGTTTCTGTGTGAGGGGCGAACATTCCATTGTTAGACCGATCATTTCTGTGTGAGGGGCGAACATTCCATTGTTAGACCGATCATTTCTGTGTGAGGGGCGAACATTCCATTGTTAGACCGATCATTTCTGTGTGAGGGGCGAACATTCCATTGTTAGACCGATCGTTTCTGTGTGAGGGGCGAACATTCCATTGTTAGACCGATCGTTTCTGTGTGAGGGGCGAACATTCCATTGTTAGACCAATCGTTTCTGTGTGAGGGGCGAACATTACATTGTTAGACCGATCATTTCTGTGTGAGGGGCGAACATTCACCATCAGGCGGGGCAAATACACATTTCCTTCACTGTATATATATCACACAATGATGGCTGACTGTGGGGAGAAGGATCGGAGTCGTCCTCCACATTGTGGAACGAGTCCATACATCTGACTTCTTCTCTTACCCCACCAGGTGGACAGCTGGATGACTTTGGCCCATTTTCCTGCCACTCATGTAAGGCCTGTCCCAGCATACCTGGGATCCCGGGATTAAACAAGTATTTATATGCCTCCCCACATCCTGCACTTCCGCCACCTCCATCAATTTCCAGAACCGTGGTTTAATGTTCTGAAATTCCGGCTCCAGCTGCTCTATATACACCGACCCTCCATGGGGGATCATTTATCTCTGTATACGTTGTCAGGTAGATGACATTTTCTGTGATGTCTTCCCGGCTAAATTGAAGCATTTTGGAAAACAACGCAAAGAGCTCACAGAACCGCCATTTCTCTTCCCCTCTGAAGTCTAATCACCAACAACAGAGGTGTGATGGAGCCTCTGACTGAGCGGAACCTGCATGACGTTGTGTTAGTAGCAGGCTGTCTATAAATAATCCGCACAGGTTCATGTATGTGGAGAACACGGTGATTAGGAGGCCTCCTTACCGTGGGGTGTACTACAGCATAGTGTTCGCCCGCACAGGGGTGCACAGGTGTTCCTTCCATCCCCATGCAGGCAGTCCCATTCATTGTCCATAATCTATAATCCATACCCCATAGTCTATAGTCCACACTCCATAGTCCATTGTCTACAGTCCACACCCCATAGTCCATTGTCTACAGTCCACACCCCATAGTCCATTGTCTACAGTCCACACCCCATAGTCCATAGTCTATAGTCCACACCCCATAGTCCATTGTCTTATAGTCCACACCCCATAGTCCATAGTCTATAGTCCACATCCCATAGTCCATAGTCTATAGTATACATCCCATAATCTATAGTCCACACACCATATTCCATAGTCTATAGCCCACACCACATAGTCTATAGTCCACAACACCATAGTCCATAGTCATAGTACACATCCCATAGTTCATAGTCTATAGTCCACATCCCATAGTCCATAGTCTATAGTCCACATCCCATAGTTCATAGTCTATAGTCCACACCCCATAATCTATAGTCCACACCCCATAGTCCATAGTCTATAGTCCACACCCCATAGTCCATTGTCTTATAGTCCACACCCCATAGTCCATTGTCTACAGTCCACACCCCATAGTCCATTGTCTTATAGTCCACACCCCATAGTCCATTGTCTTATAGTCCACACCCCATAGTCCATTGTCTACAGTCCACACCCCATAGTCCATTGTCTTATAGTCCACACCCCATAGTCCATTGTCTACAGTCCACACCCCATAGTCCATTGTCTTATAGTCCACACCCCATAGTCCATTGTCTTATAGTCCACACCCCATAGTCCATTGTCTTATAGTCCACACCCCATAGTACATAGTCTACAGTCCACACCCCATAGTCCATTGTCTTATAGTCCACACCCCATAGTCCATTGTCTTATAGTCCACACCCCATAGTCCATTGTCTACAGTCCACACCCCATAGTCCATTGTCTTATAGTCCACACCCCATAGTCCATTGTCTTATAGTCCACACCCCATAGTCCATTGTCTTATAGTCCACACCCCATAGTCCATAGTCTACAGTCCACACCCCATAGTCCATTGTCTTATAGTCCACACCCCATAGTCCATAGTCTATAGCCCACACACCATAGTCTATAGTCCACAACACCATAGTCCATAGTCATAGTACACACCCCATAGTTCATAATCTATAGTCCACACCCCATAGTCCATAGTCTATAGTCCACATCCCATAGTTCATAGTCTATAGTCCACATCCCATAATCTATAGTACACACCCCATAGTTCATAATCTATAGTCCACACCCCATAGTCCATAGTCTATAGTCCACATCCCATAGTTCATAGTCTATAGTCCACATCCCATAATCTATAGTTCACACCCCATAGTCCATAGTCTATAAAATACATCCCATAGTCCATAGTCTATAGTTAGATTGTAAGCTCCTCCTGGCAGGGTGAGCCTGGTTCCTGTATCCTACAAAAGCTGGAAAATGTGCAATTTGGCTGGAGAAGCAGAAACAATCTCTGTAGAGTAAAGGATGAAAGCAAACATCAGAGGAAAGCACAAAGCAGGGTCTGAACTCTGAGACGGGTCCTTCAATCAGCTCTACACCGGCTGGATAGCAGCCTGGTATGAGTCAGCCAGGTAACTTCAGGTCAGGGCTGAAGGCTCTGCAGGTCAGTTCCCTGATATGCTCCCCTGCTCTAGAAGCTTGAGAAGTTTCTAGAAGGCAGTGGGTAGGGGTGAGGAGGGGCTGAGCTGCATACTCAGGGGACTCTGACCAATTATTGGGCAGCACAGAGGCTAAATGGTTAGCACTTTCGCCTGGCAGTACTAGGGTCGTTGGTTCAAATCCCAGCCACGGCACCACCTGTCTGGAGTTTGCATGTTCTCCCTGTGCCTGTGTGGGTTTCCTCTGGGTACTCCGTTTTCCTCCCACACTCCAAAGACATACTGGTAGGTGAATTGGATCCTGTCTAAATTGGCCCCTAGTATGTGTATGTATGAATGTGAGTTAGGGACCTTAGATTGTACGCTCCTCGGGGGCGGGGACTGATGTGAATGTACAATATATATGTAAAGCACTGCGCAAATTGACAGCACTATATAAGTAGCTGAAATAAATAAATAAATTCCCAAGCAGAAGGCTTGGCATGGGGTCAGGACAGCCTTTAAGTATGGAGAGTCTGATCAGGAAGTGGTCAGTGTTGGGTGGAAGTTGGAGTGAGAAGGCTGGAGTGTGGAGCCTGGAAGGGGGCCCCAGTGAGGGGCCTACCTGCAGGCAGGAGCTGGAAAGGAGGATCTCTCAGCCTCAACCATCCCCTGAGAGAGGACAGCCTGGGAAGCAGGGAAGGAGCCAGCCCAGCGTCAGGCCTGAAGGCAGCCACCAGCCAACAAGCTTCCAGGAGAGTATTGAGTGAGTAATTCTGCACCCTCTGGGCTGGATAAGGGGAGAGGACAGTTAGCTGGCCAACCTAACTAGCTCCTCATCTGGGGCTGCTTTACTACAGTGGCAGCTTCTTGGTCCCCTTGCTCAGCGATTCCCTCAGTGCAGCTGGGTGAAGAGGAGGATTCATCTGGAGTCAGAGGAGGTTCACCAGAAGGACTGGAGAGCTCTTCAAAGGAGAGACTTTCATTCTCTTTATCCACATCTGTACATAGCTGCTAGAGAGTTGTCCTCACGTTTCTACAGTTCCTCCAGCACCCCATATACTCCGGAACCCCATCCAAGTTCAATATCCCTTCATAAAAGTAGAAAACAAGCTCATGGACTGTTTATTGTCTCCACCGTGCAAGTGTGGAAGAACATGAGGGTTGCCTGGCTGTGCAGATCTATAGGGGGACCCAAAAACTCAGCGACTACCAAGGGGGAGAATAGCAAATCACATTCCCTTCAATTGTTTAGAAACCTAAAGTCATCCGTGGATGTCAGTTCCCGGTGGTGGAGGACCGCACAAGGCCGAGTGATGGTTATCTCTCCTGATATGGATTTTCTTGGGACCTTTTCTCTTTGTTTTTGTACATTTTCATTTCTTCTCATTTATTCTCATGCTAAAACCATTGAATGAGCCAGTAGCTGGAATCGGCTTCCTCCAGACTTTGCATGCCTAGTTTAGGGTCATGGACAAGGAATTGTTTTCTCTAACGTGTTTTACTGCAGCTTGCGAGTTGTGGCCAGTGTGGGCTTCCCACCAGAGGTGCCGGTGGATGGAATCATGCCATCCCAGCAGGACCTGCTCTGGCACTGGACCCCTGTACTGCATCCGCATCCCTCACAGCCTCCTTCTGAATTCCTCTTCCATGGTGGCTGGTATCTGTTCCTCTCGTCTTCTGCTAACCGGACCTCGGATCCTGGTGGTTGTTTGGATGTCCCAGACTGCTGCTGCCACCAAATGTGATGGAACGCCTACCATCCGGCCTGGGTGCCACCATCAGAGAAGTGCTTCCTCACCTCTGGGACACAGGAACAAGGTATTATAGCTGGGAAGGGCACCCAAGACTTGGAGACACTAGCTGAGGTGCAGCTGGAACTCCCTTCATTGAAAACTCACCCAGAATTTATACCACACAAGATCACATGATCCTAAACAATGAAAACTTTAACCAGTAATATCATCAGTATATCTAACAGTGATCTAATTAGGGTCTCTGGTCATCTCCTGTACTATGTCTGCAGTCTCTGGTCATCTCCTGTACTATGGTCGCAGTCTCTGGTCATCTCCTGTACTATGTCTGCAGTCTCTGGTCATCTCCTGTACTGTGTCCGCAGTCTCTGGTCATCTCCTGTACTATGGTCGCAGTCTCTGGTCATCTCCTGTACTATGTCTGCAGTCTCTGGTCATCTCCTGTACTATGTCCGCAGTCTCTGACCCTCTCCTGTACTGTGTCCGCAGTCTCTGGTCATCTCCTGTACTGTGTCCGCAGTCTCTGGTCATCTCCTGTACTATGTCCGCAGTCTCTGACCCTCTCCTGTACTGTGTCCGCAGTCTCTGGTCATCTCCTGTACTGTGTCCGCAGTCTCTGGTCATCCCCTGTACTGTGTCCGCAGTCTCTGGTCATCCCCTGTACTGTGTCCGCAGTCTCTGGTCATCCCCTGTACTGTGTCCGCAGTCTCTGGTCATCCCCTGTACTGTGTCCGCAGTCTCTTGTCATCTCCTGTACTGTGTCCGCAGTCTCTGGTCATCCCCTGTACTGTGTCCGCAGTCTCTTGTCATCTCCTGTACTGTGTCCGCAGTCTCTGGTCATCACCTGTACTATGTCCGCAGTCTCTGGTCATCCCCTGTACTATGTCTGCAGTCTCTGACCCTCTCCTGTACTATGTCTGCAGTCTCTGGTCATCTCCTGTACTGTGTCCGCAGTCTCTGACCATCTCCTGTACTGTGTCCGCAGTCTCTGACCATCTCCTGTACTGTGTCTGCAGTCTCTGGTCATCTCCTGTACTGTGTCCGCAGTCTCTGGTTATCCCCTGAACTGTGTCCGCAGTCTCTGGTCATCTCATGTACTGTGTCCGCAGTCTCTGGTCATCTCCTGTACTGTGTCCGCAGTCTCTGGTCATCTCCTGTACTGTGTCCGCAGTCTCTGGTCATCTCCTGTACTGTGTCCGCAGTCTCTGGTCGTCTCCTGTACTGTGTCCGCAGTCTCTGGTCATCCCCTGTACTATGTCCACAGTCTCTGGTCATCCCCTGTACTGTGTCCGCAGTCTCTGACCATCTCCTATACTATGTCTGCAGTCTCTGGTCATCTCCTGTACTATGTCTGCAGTCTCTGGTCATCTCCTGTACTATGTCTGCAGTCTCTGGTCATCTCCTGTACTATTTCTGCAGTCTCTGGTCATCTCCTGTACTGTGTCCGCAGTCTCCGGTCATCTCCTGTACTATGTCTGCAGTCTCTGGTCATCTCCTGTACTGTGTCTGCAGTCTCTGACCGTCTCCTGTACTATGTCTGCAGTCTCTGGTCATCTCCTGTACTGTGTCCGCAGTCTCTGACCGTCTCCTGTACTATACCTGCAGTCTCTGACCATCTCCTGTAGTATGTCTGCAGTCTCTGACCATCTCCTGTACTATGTCCGCAGTCTCTGACCATCTCCTGTACTATATCTGTAGTCTCTGGTCATCCCCTGTACTGTGTCCGCAGTCTCTGGTCATCTCCTGTACTGTGTCCGCAGTCTCTGACCATCTCCTGTACTATGTCTGCAGTCTCTGGTCATCTCCCGTACTGTGTCCGCAGTCTCTGGTCATCACCTGTACTATGTCTGCAGTCTCTGGTCATCCCCTGTATGATGTCTGCAATCTCTGACCCTCTCCTGTACGATGTCTGCAGTCTCTGGTCGTCTCCTGTACTGTGTCTGCAGTCTCTGGTCATCTCCTGTACTCTGTCCGCAGTCTCTGGTCATCCCCTGTACTGTGTCCGCAGTCTCTGGTCATCTCCTGTACTGTGTCCGCAGTCTCTGGTCATCTCCTGTACTGTGTCCGCAGTCTCTGACCATCTCCTGTACTATGTCTGCAGTCTCTGGTCATCTCCCGTACTGTGTCCGCAGTCTCTGGTCATCTCCTGTACTGTGTCCGCAGTCTCTGACCATCTCCTGTACTATGTCTGCAGTCTCTGGTCATCTCCCGTACTGTGTCCGCAGTCTCTGGTCATCCCCTGTACTGTGTCCGCAGTCTCTGGTCATCTCCTGTACTGTGTCCGCAGTCTCTGGTCATCTCCTGTACTATGTCTGCAGTCTCTGGTCATCTCCTGTACTGTGTCCGCAGTCTCTGGTCATCCCCTGTATGATGTCTGCAATCTCTGACCCTCTCCTGTACGATGTCTGCAGTCTCTGGTCATCTCCCGTACTGTGTCCGCAGTCTCTGGTCATCCCCTGTACTGTGTCCGCAGTCTCTGGTCATCTCCTGTACTGTGTCCGCAGTCTCTGGTCATCCCCTGTACTATGTCTGCAGTCTCTGGTCATCTCCTGTACTATGTCTGCAGTCTCTGGTCATCCCCTGTATTATGTTCGCAGTCTCTGGTCATCTCCTGTACTATGTCTGCAGTCTCTGGTCATCTCCTGTACTATGTCTGCAGTCTCTGACCGTCTCCTGTACTATGTCTGCAGTCTCTGACCCTCTCCTGTAGTATGTCTGCAGTCTCTGACCAACTCCTGTACTATGTCTGCAGTCTCTGACCGTCTCCTGTACTATGTCTGCAGTCTCTGACCCTCTCCTGTAGTATGTTTGCAGTCTCTGACCAACTCCTGTACTATGTCTGCAGTCTCTGACCAACTCCTGTACTATGTCTGCAGTCTCTGACCCTCTCCTGTAGTATGTCTGCAGTCTCTGACCCTCTCCTGTAGTATGTCTGCAGTCTCTGACCGTCTCCTGTACTATGTCTGCAGTCTCTGACCCTCTCCTGTAGTATGTCTGCAGTCTCTGACCCTCTCCTGTAGTATGTCTGCAGTCTCTGACCGTCTCCTGTACTATGTCTGCAGTCTCTGACCCTCTCCTGTAGTATGTCTGCAGTCTCTGACCCTCTCCTGTAGTATGTCTGACCCAGTTTCTTCTATGTCTGCTACACATCTTAGGAATAGAATGTAAAGAACTTGTCTAGTTCTGGGCCCGGCGTCCGGCCAGCTTGCCCCGGCAATGCTCCATCTCTTGTATGGACACGATAGAGGGACATGGGGGGGGGATTCTATCACAAGGCTTCCCTCCGGCCTCCATGGGGGGGCGTTCTCTCCTGATTTATCATGGCTGAGTGCGGAGAGTAGGAGAGGCCGGGGACGCCAGGATTCATCATTGGCTCCTGTCAGGTAAATCATTGAAAAAAACACCTCTTCAGTAATTAATGTGGAGAGACAGATGAAGGGCCCCGGGGTCCATTAATCTGGAGCATCACCAGACTGCTGCGATTATGAATGTCAGGATGCATAAACTGTCGTCGGATCAATACGCCAGGAATGGATCCAAGCCGCTCATTTCCCAGACATCCGCACAAAACTCCGCGCCATCCACCCCCCCCCCCCCACTGAACGGCCATTTATTTCTGGACACTTGTCTTCTGTGCGGCTTCAGAGGGCGACCAGAATACACGGATCTGTACCTGAACATGGAGAGTGACCCCCCCCACTGAACGGCCATTTATTTCTGGACACACGGGATCTGTACCTGAACATGGAGAGTGACCCCCCCCCCCCACTGAACGGCCATTTATTTCTGGACACTTGTCTTCTGTGCGGCTTCAGAGGGCGACCAGAATACACGGATCTGTACCTGAACATGGAGAGTGACCCCCCCCCACTGAACGGCCATTTATTTCTGGACACACGGGATCTGTAGCTGAACATGGAGAGTGACCCCCCCCCCACTGAACGGCCATTTATTTCTGGACACTTGTCTTCTGTGCGGCTTCAGAGGGCGACCAGAATACACGGATCTGTACCTGAACATGGAGAGTGACCCCCCCCACTGAACGGCCATTTATTTCTGGACACACGGGATCTGTACCTGAACATGGAGAGTGACACCCCCCCCCACTGAACGGCCATTTATTTCTGGACACTTGTCTTCTGTGCGGCTTCAGAGGGCGACCAGAATACACGGGATCTGTACCTGAACATGGAGAGTGACCCCCCCCCCCCACTGAACGGCCATTTATTTCTGGTCACACGGGATCTGTAGCTGAACATGGAGAGTGACACCCCCCCCCCCCCACTGAACGGCCATTTATTTCTGGACACACGGGATCTGTACCTGAACATGGAGAGTGACCCCCCCCCCCCACTGAACGGCCATTTATTTCTGGACACACGGGATCTGTACCTGAACATGGAGAGTGACCCCCCCAGCAGATTTCTCCTTTACAATGTTCTCTCTTTAACTCTTTAATGATGATACCAGTCTGAAGCTGCAACACTTCGCTCCCTCCTGTCCAACCACCATCGGGGGGCGCCATCCAGCCCTTTGGTACATTTTGTGGGGCCCTTGGGGGCCCCTGCAGACACTTATCTGTGTTTCCTCATTGCCCTATTATAGCAGTTATTCCTCGCAGTTTCATGTACTGTGTCCGCAGTCTCTGGTCGTCTCCTGTACTGTGTCCGCAGTCTCTGACCGTCTCCTGTACTGTGTCCGCAGTCTCTGGTCATCTCCTGTACTGTGTCTGCAGTCTCTGGTCATCTCCTGTACTATGTCCGCAGTCTCTGGTCATCTCCTGTACTGTGTCTGCAGTCTCTGGTCATCTCCTGTACTATGTCCGCAGTCTCTGGTCGTCTCCTGTACTGTGTCCGCAGTCTCTGGTCATCTCCTGTACTGTGTCCGCAGTCTCTGGTCATCTCCTGTACTGTGGCCGCAGTCTCTGGTCATCCCTGTACTGTGTCCGCAGTCTCTGGTCATCTCCTGTACTGTCCGCAGTCTCTGGTCGTCTCCTGTACTGTGTCCGCAGTCTCTGGTCATCTCCTGTACTGTGTCCGCAGTCTCTGGTCATCCCCTGTACTGTGTCCGCAGTCTCTGGTCATCCCCTGTACTGTGTCCGCAGTCTCCGGTCATCCCCTGTACTATGTCCGCAGTCTCTGGTCATCTCCTGTACTGTGTCCGCAGTCTCTGGTCATCTCCTGTACTGTGTCCGCAGTCTCTGGTCATCTCCTGTACTGTGTCCGCAGTCTCCGGTCATCTCCTGTACTGTCTGCAGTCTCCGGTCATCTCCTGTACTGTGTCCGCAGTCTCTGGTCATCTCCTGTACTGTGTCCGCAGTCTCTGGTCATCTCCTGTACTGTGTCCGCAGTCTCTGGTCATCTCCTGTACTGTGTCCGCAGTCTCTGGTCATCTCCTGTACTGTGTCCGCAGTCTCTGGTCATCTCCTGTACTATGTCTGCAGTCTCCGGTCATCTCCTGTACTGTGTCTGCAGTCTCTGGTCATCTCCTGTACTGTGTCCGCAGTCTCTGGTCATCTCCTGTACTGTGTCCGCAGTCTCCGGTCATCTCCTGTACCGTGTCCGCAGTCTCTGGTCATCTCCTGTACTATGTCCGCAGTCTCTGGTCATCTCCTGTACTATGTATGCAGTCTCCGGTCATCTCCTGTACTATGTCTGCAGTCTCTGGTCATCTCCTGTACTGTGTCCGCAGTCTCTGGTCATCTCCTGTACTGTGTCCGCAGTCTCTGGTCGTCTCCTATACTGTGTCCGCAGTCTCTGACCGTCTCCTGTACTGTGTCCGCAGTCTCTGGTCGTCTCCTGTACTATGTCCGCAGTCTCTGGTCATCTCCTGTACTGTGTCCACAGTCTCTGGTCATCTCCTGTACTATGTCCGCAGTCTCTGGTCATCTCCTGTACTGTCTACAGTCTCTGGTCATCTCCTGTACCATGTCCGCAGTCTCTGACCGTCTCCTGTACCGTGTCCGCAGTCTCTGACCGTCTCCTGTACCGTGTCCGCAGTCTCTGACCGTCTCCTGTACCGTGTCCGCAGTCTCTGGTCGTCTCCTGTACCGTGTCCACAGTCTCTGGTCATCTCCTGTACCATGTTTGCAGTCTCTGGTCATCTCCTGTACTATGTCCGCAGTCTCTTACCGTCTCTTGTACTATGTCCGCAGTCTCTTACCGTCTCTTGTACTATGTCCGCAGTCTCTGGTCATCTCCTGTACTGTGTCTGCAGGCTCTGACCGTCTCCTGTACTATGTCCGCAGTCTCTGACCACCTCCTGTAGTATGTCTGCAGTCTTTGGTCATCTCTTGTACCATCTCTGCAGTCTCTGACCGTCTCCTGTACTATCTCTGCAGTTTCTGACTGTCTCCTGTACCATGTCTAGAGTCTCTGGTCATCTCCTGTACTGTGTCTGCAGTCTCTGACCATCCTCTGTATCATGCCCGCAGTCTCTGACAAATTCTTACATCATGTCCGCAGTCTCTGACAATCTCTCATATGTAGGTGGGGGCAGGATAGGCCTCTCTGAAGAGATGAGTTTTCAGGGGTCGTCTAAAAGTGGACAGAGATGGAGATATTCAGACACAATGGGGTGTTCCAGAGGATGGGAACGGCTCTGGAGAAATCCTGGAGGGGAGCATGGGAAGAGGCGAGAAGGGAGCTAGAGAGGAGGTCCTGGAAGGGACAAAGAGAACAATTTGGTTGATATCTTGAGACCAGGTTAGTGATGTAACTGGGGGACGAGTTGTGGATGGCTTTGTAAGATGTTATTTGTTGGGTGAGTGGGAGCCAGTGGAGGGATTGGCAGAGAGGGGTGGAGGACACTGAATGGAAGCCAGTGGAGGGATTGGCAGAGAGGGGTGGAGGACACTGAATGGAGGCCAGTGGAGGGATTGGCAGAGAGGGGTGGAGGACACTGAGTGGAGGCCAGTGGAGGGATCTGCAGAGAGGGTTGGAGGACACTGAATGGAGGGCAGTGGAGGGATTGGCAGAGAGAGGTGGAGGACACTGAATGGAGGACAGTGGAGGGATTGGGAGAGGGGGGTGGAGGACACTGAATGGAGGCCAGTGGAGGGATTGACAGAGAGGGGTGGAGGACACTGAATGGAGACCAGTGGAGGGATTGGCAGAGAGGGTTGGAGGACACTGAATGGAGACCAGTGGAGGGATTGGCAGAGAGGGGTGGAGCACACTGAATGAAAGCCAGTGGAGGGATTGGCAAAGAGGGGTGGAGAACACTGAATGGAGGCCAGTGGAAGGATTGGCAGAGAGCGGTGGAGGACACTGAATGGAGGGCAGTGGAGGGATTGGCAGAGAGGGGTGGAGGACACTGAATGAAGCCAGTGGAGGGATTGGCAGAGAGGGGTGGAGGACACTGAATGGAGGCCAGTGTAGGGATAGGCAGAGAGGAGTAGCAGACATTGAATGGTTGGTAAGGTGGATGAGTCTGGAAGCAGCATTCATGATGGACTGGAGGGGAGATAGCTTATGTAAGGGTAAGCCAGTGAGGAGGGAGTTGCAGTAGTCAAGGCGGGTGATGACCAGGGAGTGAGTGAGGAGCTTTGTGACATCATTGGTCAGGAAGGGGCGTATCTTGGAGATGTTGCGGAGGTTGAGGCGGTAAGCTTTGGACAGCCAGTAGATGTGGGGCCAAAAGGATAGCTCATAGTCTTGGATTATACCTAGAACCTTGGCATGTGGGGAAGGGTTGGTGGTTGAGCCGTTGATATTGACAGAGAAGTCAGGGGAAGGGGCACATGGGGGAGGAAATATTATGAGCTCGGTTTCGGATAGATGAATTCTCAGGAAGTGGAGTGACATCCATGTGGATATGTCAGTTAGTAGATTAGTCATGCGTGAGGAGACTGGAGTGAGCTGAAGGGTAGAGAGATAGACTTGGGTTTCATTAGCTGTCAGGGCAGGAGCGGTGGAATGGGCAGGCAGGACTTATGGTAAGGTCACGCACCGACTGACGACAGCCACCACCCACAGACCGGAGTCCCTCAGGGCGCGGAGTCTAAGCCACCAGGCTGCCTTTCACCAGGGCCCCTTATGGTGGGGATGGACTTGACGCAGCCTGAGACCAGGTCGCGGCCCCCGAGTAACCCCAGCTGCGGTAACGGCTGCCGCCAATGGCGTATAGCTGGTGGGACCAGATGGGAAGACGTATAGCGTGGTCAGACAGGCCGGGTCGATAACAGCGGAACAGACAGTACAAGACGGTAGGCAAGAATACTCAGGTCACGGGCCGGGTTCAGCAACGGGAGGTCAGGTAATGGGATAAGGCAAAGAATAGTCTTGTCAAAGCCGAGTCGGTTTCCAGGAATGTCACGAGAGCTGAACGAGAGCTTGCGGCAATGTAACATACAAGACACGAATGCAAAGAGCAACTGCAGACAGCATTATTTATTTATTTATTTATTTATTTATTTATCGAGTTTATATAGCGCCAAAGGGTTTGCTCAGCGCTGTACAATAGAGGGGGGACAATACATGAAACAGTACAGTAACATCAAACAGCACACAAGGGGTAAGAGGGCCCTACTCTTTCGAGCTTACAATCTAGGAGGGAGGGGGTAGAGGTACAGGAGGAAATGGCTGTGGGGGATGGAGTGGAAGGAGGAGGGAAGGGCAGCGGCTGTTAGGTGAGGGTGGGGTAGGCTTCCCTGAAGAGGTGGGTTTTCAGGGAGCGCCTGAAGGTGAGGAGGGAAGGTGACAGTCTGATGGGTTGGGGTAGTGAGTTCCAGAGGATGGGGGAGGACCTGGAGAAGTCTTGCAGTCGTGCGTGGGAGGAGGAGACCAGGGAGCAAGATAGAAGGAGGTCCTGTGAAGAGCGAAGGGTACGGGTAGGGTGGTATCTGGGAATCAGGTCGGTGAGGTAGTTAGGGGCAGTGTTGTGAATGGCTTTATAGGTCAGAGTGAGCAGTTTGAATTTAATGCGTTGGGCAATGGGGAGCCAGTGGAGGGAGAGGCAGAGGGGGGTGGCAGAGGTGGAGCGGCTGGTGAGGTGGATGAGTCTGGCAGCTGAGTTCAGGATGGTCTGAAGCGGGGTGAGTTTGCACTGGGGTAGGCCGGTGAGGAGGGAGTTGCAGTAGTCAAGGCGTGAGATAATCAGGGAGTGAACGAGTAGTTTAGTGGTGTCTGGGGTAAGGAAGGAGCGTATCTTGGAGATGTTCCGGAGGTGGAGCCTGCATGAGTTTGTGAGAGATTTGATATGAGGTTGAAAGGAACCTCATATCAAATATCAGGCTTAAATGTGATCAGCCACACCCTTCTGGGGGAGGAGCCGCACAGGCTTGAAAGAATAAAGGCTCCCACCATGCTTTGCAGAAACCTAAGATGGATGCCAGCACATGGAGCAACACAAGCTCTAAGGAAAGGTAGGACCTTGACATTAGCATAGAGATGATATTGAAAGCCATGGGAGGCAATCAGCTGACCCAGAGAGGAGGTGTAGATTGAAAATAGGAGGGGTCCCAGAACAGAACCTTGGGGAACCCCAACGGAGAAAGGAAGAAAAGAGGAAGTAGAATTGTAGGTGACACTGAAGGTGCGGTGGGATAGGTAGGATGAGAACCAACGAAGAGTACAGTCATGGATACCAAGGGAGTAGAGTTTTTTGAGGAGGAGGGAGTGGTCCCCTGTGTCAAAGGCAGCAGAGAGGTCCAGGAGTAGGAGAACAGAATAGTGTCCATTGGTTTTAGCCATTAGTAGATCATTTGTAAGTTTGACGAGAGTGGTTTCTGTGGAGTGCTGAGAGCGAAATCCAGACTGAAGGGGATCAAGAAGGTTACTCTCAGTGACGTGGTCGCTCAGCTGGTTGTAGACCAGGCGTTCAAGGAGTTTGGAGGAAAAGGTGAGTAAGGAGATGGGTCATACGTTGTTAGGATTGGTGGCATCTAGAAGGGCTTTATAAGTATGGGGGTGACTAGTGCATGTTTTAGAGAATTGTGGAAGATGCCAGAAGAGAGGGTGAGATTGAAGATGTGAGTTAGAGAATGTAGGATAGAGCCAGAGGGTGACTATGGATGTGGAGTGTTAAGTAGGGGAGGTATCTGCGTGTCGGAGATCTCCTCACAAATTGTATCGATTTTCTTTTTGCAGTGATTGGCAAACTCCTGGGCAGTGAGTGAGTCAGTGGGTGGAGGCAGTGGAGGATGAAGAAGAGAGCTGAAGGTAGAGAAGAGTTGACGGGAACTGGATGAGAAGGTGCTAATGAGAGTTATGAAATAGGTCTGCATGGCAATGTGGAGGCAGGAAGAGTATTTCTGGAGGGCAGATTTATTTTGGTTGAAGTCTTTCTGAGGCTTAGTCTTAAGTCATAGACGCTCAAGAGCACGGCTATGTTTTTGAGACCTCTGGTGTCATCTGTTTGCCAAGGTTGTACGGGTCGAGGCCTGACTTTTATGAGCGTGTGGATTTAGAATTAGTAGGAGTTGGTGAGTCATAGGATGAAGACAGAAGCGAGGGCGATGTATATAAGCTGTGGGGTGGAGAAGAGGGGTGAAGGAAAGAGACTTTCAGGAGAGCAGACACAACTGTCAGAAGGAGTGGTAGAAAGCGCATGCTACATAATAGAAGGAGAGCAGAATAGAGAGAGGGTCACCTGCAGCCTATGCATCTCGCTTCGTGCAATCGCTGAAGTACAGAGTCCGAAGTGCAAATCACTTCTAGAAAGAATCACTAGGAGAAAGAACCGCATCAACGTTCCCCCCAGCAAAAGGTTAAACCTTCCCATAGACACCCTCCTAAACCTTGTGGACGGCCTTCCCAGAAGAGTTGAAGCTGTTATAGCTGCAAAGGGCGGGGCCAACTCAATATTGAACCCTACGGACTAAGACTGGGGGGCCATTAAAGGTCATGTGTGTGGAAAGGGCGGGGCCAACTCAATATTGAACCCTACGGACTAAGACTGGGGGCCCATTAAAGGTCATGTGTGTGGAAAGGGCGGGGCCAACTCAATATTGAACCCTACGGACTAAGACTGGGGGGCCATTAAAGGTCATGTGCGTGGAAAGGGCGGGGCCAACTCAATATTGAACCCTACGGACTAAGACTGGGGGGCCATTAAAGGTCATGTGCGTGGGAAGGGCGGGGCCAACTCAATATTGAACCCTGCGGACTAAGACTGGGGGGCCATTAAAGGTCATGTGCGTGGAAAGGGCGGGGCCAACTCAATATTGAACCCTACGGACTAAGACTGGGGGGCCATTAAAGGTCATGTGCGTGGAAAGGGCGGGGCCAACTCAATATTGAACCCTACGGACTAAGACTGGGGGGCCATTAAAGGTCATGTGCGTGGGAAGGGCGGGGCCAACTCAATATTGAACCCTACGGACTAAGACTCGGCGCCATTAAAGGTCATGTGCGTGGAAAGGGCGGGGCCAACTCAATATTGAACCCTACGGACTAAGACTGGGGGGCCATTAAAGGTCATGTATTTCTCAGATACTTAGAGAGTCTTAAACAAAATGTGTGTTTAAATAATCGGAGAATCACTTGACAATTATCTGTTGTATATCACTGAATTGTAGACGGTTGGAGGAATCGGGTTTCAAGAGGGCAAATGGAATCGGTTGGTAAATGCTGTATATATTCATATATTGCAGACTATGAAATATTTAAATATTAAGATAACTGGAGCTAAAAATGTGTTTAATGTGAATTTTGTGTATGTTTTTCAAAAAAAGGAAAAGAAAAAGAAACGTTTAATAAAGATGATCTGATTGAAAAAAAAAACACTTTGTAGCAGATTCCTACCGTCTGTTATTCTGAAGAAATATCTGTTTGTTTCTCTGTGTCCTGTTCAGAGTAAATGTGAATGGGAGGGACTTTATCATCATCAATCAGCTGCTGCATCTGCAGGGATCTAATGAGGAAAGTGGCAGGGTCAGCATCCCTTTAGCCATAATTTCCCCTTGGGAGTATCTCACAAAAATGAAATTTGTGTTGCAGGGGATGCCCAAAATCTTACTTGTATCTTAGTGCAGACTTCTGGGAAAATCAGTGAGCCAATCACACGAGCAGGAAATGACATTTCTGGGGGGCGTTCCTATACCATCTGCGTACATAACGCCTCTCAGGCAGCCATATTGCTTTTTACAGAAAGTTACAGCGGATTGAAGAGGAAAGGACATTTTTAATAAAATTCACTACAATAAGACTTGTGCAGCGATTGGATATGAGATATTATTATTTCTTCATTTTTTCTATTTTATTATATTAACCGGTTGCCTACCAGCTACAGTACATATACTGCGGCACCGCTGCGCAAAATCACGTATATATACGTGATTTTGCATATCGGGTAGAGGGCTCACGCAAGGTGCGCGACCGCCCTACCCGCGCCACCGATTGTGGCCGCGGGTGTCAATCACTGGGTCCCAGGCGGTCATTACCCCTCAGGTCCCGGCGATTGCCGGCAAACAGTGACACAGAGCACAGCTGCATTGTTTTCAATGCAGCTCTGCTCCCTGTCAGTTCCCAGCACCCTGTCCCGGAGAGCAGAGCTTAACTTTCCGGGACAGCGTGCAACAGTGAAGTACACACCCCCGCCCACTAGTGACACACCCCTGCCCACTAGTGACACACCCCTGCCCACTAGTGACACACCCCCACCCACTAGTGACACACCCCTGCCCACTAGTGACACACCCCCACCCACTAGTGACACACCCCAGCCCACTAGTGACACACCCCCGCCCACCCTTTGATTGTCTCCAAATGTTAACCCCTTCCTCCCCAGTGCCATTTGTACAGTGTCAGTGTTTTTTTTTTTTTGCACTGATCACTGTATTGGTGTCACTGGGGATGTCAGTGACCCCAAGTCAGTTCCCCACCAGTGTTAAAATGTCCGCCACAGTCCCGAAGTCCTGCCATAAGTCGCTGATCGCCGCCATTACTAGTATAAAAAAAATTAAAATCCCAGTATCTATATCCTGTCATTTGTAGACGCTATAACTTTCACGTAAACCAATTAATTTACACGTATTGGGATTGTTTTTTAGCGAAGACACGGAGCGGAATACATTTTGGCTGAAATTTATGACAAAATTTGATTTTTACATTTTTTTACTGGACATATTTTATAGCAAAAAGTCCAAAATATTTTTTTTTTCTCAAAATTTATAGCGTGAAAAATAAAAAACGCAAAGGCGATCAAATACCACCGAAAGAAAGCTCAATTCATGGGGTAAAAAAGATGTAAATTTCATTTTGGTGCAGCGTTGCATGACCGCGCAATTGCCAGTTAAAGTAACGCAGTGCCGTAACACAAACCGCTTATGTAAATATTTATTTTATTTTCCCCCCCATGAAAGCGGAGTGACCCTTTAAGAAGATGACATTTGAGATTAAGGTGTCGGTCCCGAAGAATTTAGGAGAAAAGTTGTGAGCCGTTTGCAGATCTCCGGCCTCGTCGTCGCCGGGTGAGGAACTGAGCCGGTATTTGATAGAAATCCGAGTCTTTGCAGCGAATTAATAGATCTGGCGGCTGTTTGTCAATCAATGTCTTCTCTTTCCCTGTCAAAGTAATCAAGGAAGAATAGCTCGCGGCTAATGCGTTGCGCACATTTACAAACTGGCGAATGACATCAAACAGCTCCGCGATCCTAAACCATTAATAAAAGTGCCGGTGCTTAGAGAAGTCAAATTTGAAATAAAAATGAAAAACAACATCCATCAACTAGACGCGGTGTGACCTCCCTCAGCGCCGTCCTGGCAGGAATTCAGTCTTAAAGGGAACGGCGCCGTTTAGTGAAAAGCTGATCTCCAGGAAAAGATGAAATACATAAATGGGACCCGCCAAAAGGATTTGTATTTCTGTCCATCCCATCCTCAGATTTACTCAGCTCTGTCACACAGCATAGCCTTGTCTGGCAGGGGAGGGGGCCTGATCTTTCTCCGCTGCAGTTTCCCTTTCACATACAGGTAGGGTTGCCACCTCAACCGAACACATATTAATGACACGGGTTCTGTGGCTGATCAGGGTGGTCATTAAACTCACTTAGTTCCTTGTCTACATTAACCCCTTCCCGGCCGCTGTATATAAACGGCCGGAGGGTGGCACTCCCGCCATTTTGGATTGTGCGCACTCCCTGGGATCTGGTGCCCGCTGTGTCACTGTACGGGACCTCTGTACGAGGTCCCGGTCATGTGATCACTGATTGGCCAATCAGTGATCACATGCAGAGTAGTAAGCAAGATGTCACTTCTGACACCATTGCTTACTATGTGTGAAATCTGTGAATGATCACAGAGATCACATGGTACAGGGCTATTCACAACAGCCTTGTACCATGTAACAAGCTGTGACCAATCACAGCTCACACAGTATTTCTCAATGGCTGCAGGAATGCAGCCAGAGAGAAGGAGAAATGATTCCTCTTACAGCCTTTATGGGTGTAAAAGCAATCAGTGTAAAAAAAAAAATCTCCATCACCCCCCACAAGTAGTACAGTGTCACCATGGTAACACTCTGCTAGGGTGACAGTATGTAGAAAAAAAAAACATAAATAATAATCTAAAAAAAAAATAAAAATGTTAAAAAAAAATTTAAAATTATAATTTTTGGTTATAAATTAATTTGGGTCATTTTTTTTTACTAAAAAGATAACAGAATACATTTTGGCCGAGATTTCTGAAGAAAAAAATATTTATTTGCAAAATTTTATAAGAAAAACTTTTTTTCAAAATTTTTGGACTTTTTAATTCATATAGCAAAAAAAAAATTAAAATCCCAGCGGTGAATAAATACCACCAAAATAAAGATTTATCTTTCTCAAAAGAATGCTAAAAAATGTCATATGGGTACAGTGTTGCATGACCGCGCAATTGTCATTCAAAGTGTGATAGCGCTGAAAGCTGAAAATTGGCCTGAGGGGCAAGGAGGGGGGGGAAGTGTCTGGACTGGAAGGGGGGGAAAGTGTCTGGACTGGAAGGGGGGGAAAGTGTCTGGACTGGAAGGGGGGGAAAGTGTCCGGACTGGAAGGGGGGGAAAGTGTCCGGACTGGAAGGGGGGGAAAGTGTCCGGAGTGGAAGGGGGTGAAAGTGTCTGGACTGGAAGGGGGGGAAGTGTCCGGACTGGAAGGGGGTGAAAGTGTCCGGACTGGAAGGGGGTGAAAGTGTCCGGACTGGAAGGGGGGAAAGTGTCCGGACTGGAAGGGGGGGAAAGTGTCCGGACTGGAAGGGGGGGAAAGTGTCCGGACTGGAAGGGGGGGAAAGTGTCCGGACTGGAAGGGGGGGAAAGTGTCCGGAGTGGAAGGGGGTGAAAGTGTCCGGACTGGAAGGGGGTGAAAGTGTCTGGACTGGAAGGGGGTGAAAGTGTCTGGACTGGAAGGGGGTGAAAGTGTCTGGACTGGAAGGGGGTGAAAGTGTCTGGACTGGAAGGGGGTGAAAGTGTCTGGACTGGAAGGGGGGGAAAGTATCCGGACTGGAAGGAGGGGGAAGTGTCCGGACTGGAAGGGGGGAAAGTGTCCGGACTGGAAGGGGGGAAAGTGTCCGGACTGGAAGGGGGTGAAAGTGTCCGGACTGGAAGGGGGGAAAGTGTCCGGACTGGAAGGGGGTGAAAGTGTCCGGACTGGAAGGGGGGAAAGTGTCCGGACTGGAAGGGGGGGAAAGTGTCCGGACTGGAAGGGGGTGAAAGTGTCCGGACTGGAAGTGGGGAAAGTGTCCGGACTGGAAGGGGGTGAAAATGTCCGGACTGGAAGGGGGGGAAAGTGTCCGGACTGGAAGGGGGGGAAAGTATCCGGACTGGAAGGGGGGGAAAGTATCCGGACAGGAAGGGGGGGAAAGTGTCCGGACTGGAAGGGGGGGAAAGTATCCGGACTGGAAGGGGGGGAAAGTATCCGGACAGGAAGGGGGGGAAAGTGTCCGGACTGGAAGGGGGGGAAAGTGTCTGGACAGGAAGGGGGGGAAAGTATCCGGACTGGAAGGGGGGGGAAGTGTCCGGACTGGAAGGGGGGGAAAGTGTCCAGACTGGAAGGGGGGGAAAGTGTCCGGACTGGAAGGGGGGGGAAGTGTCCGGACTGGAAGGGGGGGGAAAGTGTCCGGACTGGAAGGGGGGGGAAGTGTCCGGACTGGAAGGGGGTGAAAGTGTCCGGACTGGAAGGGGGTGAAAGTGTCCGGACTGGAAGGGGGGAAAGTGTCCGGACTGGAAGGGGGGGAAAGTGTCCGGACTGGAAGGGGGTGAAAGTGTCCGGACTGGAAGTGGGGAAAGTGTCCGGACTGGAAGGGGGTGAAAATGTCCGGACTGGAAGGGGGGGAAAGTGTCCGGACTGGAAGGGGGGGAAAGTATCCGGACTGGAAGGGGGGGAAAGTATCCGGACAGGAAGGGGGGGAAAGTGTCCGGACTGGAAGGGGGGGAAAGTATCCGGACTGGAAGGGGGGGAAAGTATCCGGACAGGAAGGGGGGGAAAGTGTCCGGACTGGAAGGGGGGGAAAGTGTCTGGACAGGAAGGGGGGGAAAGTATCCGGACTGGAAGGGGGGGGAAGTGTCCGGACTGGAAGGGGGGGAAAGTGTCCAGACTGGAAGGGGGGGAAAGTGTCCGGACTGGAAGGGGGGGGAAGTGTCCGGACTGGAAGGGGGGGGAAAGTGTCCGGACTGGAAGGGGGGGGAAGTGTCCGGACTGGAAGGGGGTGAAAGTGTCCGGACTGGAAGGGGGTGAAAGTGTCCGGACTGGAAGGGGGTGAAAGTGTCCGGACTGGAAGGGGGGGGAAGTGTCCGGACTGGAAGGGGGGGAAAGTGTCCGGACTGGAAGGGGGGGAAAGTGTCCGGACAGGAAGGGGGGGAAAGTGTCCGGACTGGAAGGGGGGTGAAGTGTCCGGACTGGAAGGGGGGGGAAGTGTCTGGACTGGAAGGGGGGGAAAGTGTCTGGACTGGAAGGGGGGGAAAGTGTCTGGACTGGAAGGGGGGAAAGTGTCCGGACTGGAAGGGGGGGAAAGTGTCCGGACTGGAAGGGGGGAAAGTGTCCAGACTGGAAGGGGGGGGAAGTGTCCAGACTGGAAGGGGGGAAAGTGTCCGGACTGGAAGGGGGGGGAAGTGTCCAGACTGGAAGGGGGGGGAAGTGTCCAGACTGGAAGGGGGGAAAGTGTCCGGACTGGAAGTGGTTAAATGAGCCTCAGAACCCGCGTCATTAACCCCTCGCCTACCAGGCACTTATACCCCCTTATTTACCAGGCCAATTTTCAGCTTTCAGCGCTGCCGCACTTTGATTGACAATTGCGCGGTCATGCAACATTGTACCCATATGAAATTTTGATCATTTTTTTCTCACAAATAGAGCTTTCTTTTGGTGGTATTTAATCGCCACTGGGCGCTTTACTTTTTGCGCTATAAAAAAAAAAATGCAAAAAATTTGAGAAAAAAAAAAAAGTTTCTTTGTTTCTATTATAAAATTTTTCAAACAGGTATTTTTTCTCCTTCACTGATGTGCGTTGATGAGGCGGCACTGATGGGCACTGATAGGCAGCACTAATGAGGTGTCACGGATAGGCGGCACTGATAGACAGCACTAATGAGGTGTCACGGATAGGCGGCACTAATATGCAGCACTGATAGGTGACACTGATTATGGGTACTGATAGACGGCACTGACTGGCATCACTGCTGGGCACTGACTGGCGGCACTGACTGGCACAACCCCTGGGCACTGACTGGTGGCACTGACTGGCAGCACTGCTGGGCTGCACTGGTGGGTGGCACTGGTGGGCAGCACTGGTGGGTGGGCACAGGTGGGTGCACTGCTGGGCACAGGTGGGTGATCTGCTGGGCACAGGTGGGCGGAGCTAGTGGGCGCACTGTTGGGCACAGGTGGGCGGAACTTGCGGGTGGCACCGCTGGGCACCGATCATCAGTGGCCCTGATGATCGGTGCCGATCCCCGCTCTGACAACTGCCGGTTCTCGGCAGTACTTTCCCCACGATCTGACAGCGTGAGGAAAGTGCAGCCGAGAACCGGCACTTTCTTTTCCCTGTGATCAGCGTGTCATTGGACACCGCTGATCACGTGGTAAAAGGCCGCTGTGATTGGCCTTTTACCACGTGATCAGCTGTGTCCGTAGGACACAGCGATCACGGAGATCGCCGGGTGCGCGCCCCCTGGGGCGCGCAGGAGAGAGCGTTCTGGGAGGCCGTCATATGACGTCCACTCAGAACTGGCCGGCCGCAGTGCAGCCCTCATTGGGCTATCTGCGGTCGGCAGGTAGTTAATATGTGTTCGGATTTGAAGTGATGAGGTGGTCACCCTACATACAGGTCTCCTTTTCAGCAGGTTGAATAATTAGGTGCGGTCCAGGATGAGAGGGGAGGAGTTAATGCCATTCCCGGTTCTTTGTTTTTTTTGGCGGGCTGTTCTCTGGGTCCGGCCCACTAATCATGTGATATATCTCACCAACCACTTTATTGGGTCCACCTGATCAATGGTTTGGCCACAAAATTGTCTAATAAGCCAACCACATGGCAGCAACGCAAGGAAATTTAGGCATCTAGACGTGGTGAAGACGACTTGCTGAAGTTCAAACCAAACATCGGAATGGGGAAGAAAGGGGATTTAAGTGACTCTGAAGGTGGCATGGTTGTCGGTGGCAGAAGGGCTGGTCTGAGTATTTAAAAAACTGCTGATCTCCTGGGATTTAAGAACACCCATCTCTAAGGTTGACAGAGAATGGTCCGAAAAAGAGAAAATCTCCAGTGAGCATCAGTTGTGTGGAGGAAAATGCTTTGTCACTACACTGCCCTATAGTCTTGGGTATACTATACTATACTTTAGACCTGCCACTATACTGCCCTAACCTGCCACTATACTGCCCTAACCTGCCACTATACTGCCCTAACTGCCACTATACTACCCTAACTGCCACTGTACTGCCCTAACCTGCCACTACACTGCCCTAACCTGCCACTATACTGCCCTAACCTGCCACTATACCGCCCTAACCTGCCACTATACTGCCCTAACCTGCCACTACACTGCCCTAACCTGCCACTTCACTGCCCTAACCTGCCACTATACTGCCCTAACTGCCACTGTACTGCCCTAACCTGCCACTACACTGCCCTAACCTGCCACTACACTGCCCTAACCTGCCACTACACTGCCCTAACCTGCCACTTCACTGCCCTAACCTGCCACTATACCGCCCTAACCTGCCACTACACTGCCCTAACCTGCCACTATACTGCCCTAACCTGCCACTACACTGCCCTAACCTGCCACTACACTGCCCTAACCTGCCACTATACTGCCCTAACCTGTCACTACACTGCCCTAACCTGCCACTATACTGCCCTAACCTGTCACTACACTGCCCTAACCTGCCACTATACTGCCCTAACCTGCCACTATACTGCCCTAACCTGCCACTATACTGCCCTAACCTGCCACTATACTGCCCTAACTTGCCACTACACTGCCCTAACCTGCCACTACACTGCCCTAACCTGCCACTATACTGCCCTAACTTGCCACTACACTGCCCTAACCTGCCACTACACTGCCCTAACCTGCCACTATACCGCCCCTAACCTGCCACTATACTACCCTAACTGCCACTGTACTGCCCTAACTGCCACTGTACTGCCCTAACCTGTCACTATACTACCCCAACCTGCCACTTCACTGCCCCAACCTGCCACTTCACTGCCCCAACCTGCCACTATACTGCCCTAACCTGCCACTATACTACCCCAACCTGTCACTATACTGCCCTAACCTGCCACTATACTACCCTAACCTGCCACTATACTGCCCTAACCTGCCACTATACTACCCTAACCTGCCACTATACTACCCTAACCTGCCACTATACAGCCCTAACCTGCCACTATACTACCCCAACCTGTCACTATACTGCCCTAACCTGCCACTATACTACCCCAACCTGTCACTATACTGCCCTAACCTGCCACTATACTACCCTAACCTGCCACTATACTGCCCTAACCTGCCACTATACTGCCACTATACTGCCCCAACCTGCCACTATACTGCCCTAACCTGCCACTATACTGCCCTAACCTGCCACTATACTGCCCCAACCTGCCACTATACTGCCCTAACCTGCCACTATACTGCCACTATACTGCCCTAACCTGCCACTATACTGCCCTAACCTGCCACTATACTGCCACTATACTGCCCTAACCTGCCACTATACTGCCCCAACCTGCCACTATACTGCCCTAACCTGCCACTATACTGCCCTAACCTGCCACTATACTGCCCCAACCTGCCACTATACTGCCCTAACCTGCCACTATACTGCCCTAACCTGCCACTATACTGCCACTATACTGCCCCAACCTGCCACTATACTGCCCCAACCTGCCACTATACTGCCACTATACTGCCCCAACCTGCCACTATACTGCCCTAACCTGCCACTATACTGCCCTAACCTGCCACTATACTGCCACTATACTGCCCTAACCTGCCACTATACTGCCCCAACCTGCCACTATACTGCCCTAACCTGCCACTATACTGCCACTATACTGCCCTAACCTGCCACTATACTGCCACTATACTGCCCCAACCTGCCACTATACTGCCCCAACCTGCCACTATACTGCCCTAACCTGCCACTATACTGCCACTATACTGCCCTAACCTGCCACTATACTGCCACTATACTGCCCCAACCTGCCACTATACTGCCCCAACCTGCCACTATACTGCCCCAACCTGCCACTATACTGCCCTAACCTGCCACTATACTGCCCTAACCTGCCACTATACTGCCACTATACTGCCCTAACCTGCCACTATACTGCCCCAAACTGCCACTATACTGCCCTAACCTGCCACTATACTGCCCTAACCTGTCACTATACCACCCTAACCTGCCACTATACAGCCCCAACCTGCCACTATACTACCTTAACCTGCCACTATACTGCCCCAACCTGCCACTATACTGCCCCAACCTGCCACTATACTACCCTAACCTGTCACTACACTGCCCTAACCTGCCACTATACCGCCCTAACCTGCCACTATACTGCCCTAACCTGCCACTATACTACCCTAACCTGCCACTACACTGCCCTAACCTGCCACTATACCACCCTAACCTGCCACTATACTACCCTAACCTGCCACTATACTGTCCTAACCAGCCACTACACTGCCCCAACCTACCACTATAGTGCCCTAACCTTCCACTTCACTGCCCCAACCTGCCACTATTCTGCCCTAACCTGTCACTGTACTGCCCTACCCTGTCACTGTACTGCCCTAAACTGCCACTACATTGCCCCAGGCCAAGAGTCGGAGGAGAGGTGCACCCAGGAAGGAGGTAACTACAGAGATCCTATCGCAGTGAGTACTAATGACCCCGGGTGGCCGAAGAGACTGTTCAGGGAAGATAGTTACTTAAAGTGCTGCATGATGCTTTCACATGTGACTGCTGTGGACCATCCACTGTGTTTGACTATGTACTGTCAAGTGACTCCAAAATGCATGTCGATGGGATGTGATTGTTTTGGTGCTATTTTTCAAGTATCACCAGTAAAGTGCAGCAATCCTATTGATGCGTGGACATTCCTTCCTTGGGGGATATAAGGGTTGTGGATGTGGTGTAGAGGCCTCTGACATGAAGTGGGCACAATATGGTGGAGGGTATAACCTCAGCAGCAGGGAAAGGATAGGAGAGGGGCAGGGACATGTGCTTTGGCGCCAATATCTAGCCAATAGCAAAGCCCCCCCACTGTTGACTGTCTAGTGCCCAAGACGAATGTGATGTCTCTAGCTTGTAGGGATGACTTTAGTCTTCATGATGTTCATTTCCAGATCCTGAGCCCGAGTCTTGTTTCCAGCTGTCTGATCCATACCATGACGGCGACATGTTACTTGTGTCTCACATGGAGGGCTTTTCTTCCTTTGCCTCTCTCAGTGGAACACTGTGACCTTGCTGCCTTGTCTTCTCTTTGTGATGGTAACAGTGTCACCCCCTAGGGGCACAGCATTCAATTTTGGACAATGAACTAGATCAAGGGTCTCCAAATGTTCTAAACAAAGGGCCCGTGTAATGTTCTTGGGATGATGGGGGGCCGGATTGTGGACTGTAGATAGAAAATGTCCTGGCGTCAGTGGGAGTAAACAAGGCCTTGGACCTGGTGGTCAGGGGGAGTAAACAAGGCCTTGGGCTTGGAGGTCAGAGGGAGTAAACAAGGCCTTGGGCTTGGTGGTCAGAGAGAAACAAGGCCTCGGGCTTGGTGGTCATAGAGAAACAAGGCCTTGGACCTGGTGGTCAGGGGGAGTAAACAAGGCCTTGGACCTGGTGGTCAGAGGGAGTAAACAAGGCCTTGGACCTGGTGGTCAGGGGGAGTAAACAAGGCCTTGGGCTTGGAGGTCAGAGGGAGTAAACAAGGCCTTGGGCCTGGTGGTCAGAGGGAGAAAACAAGGCCTTGGACCTGGTGGTCAGGGGGAGTAAACAAGGCCTCGGGCTTGGTGGTCAGAGAGAAACAAGGCCTTGGACCTGGTGGTCAGAGGGAGTAAACAAGGCCTTGGACCTGGTGGTCAGAGGGAGTAACAAAACAACATAATGCCTGGGCCCCCCCCCCCCCGTTTGCTGTCTTTGCAGCTGAAAGGGGTTGGTTGGGGGTCGCTAAAAATGTGGCTCAACTGCATCTATTCTGGCACTTTTCGTTTACATTTAATAATAAGTATCACTTAGAACCCTCAAACATTATATATATATATACGTACTTGTATGAGTTTGCTTCTGCGCACAACCACGTGGTGGGGGGGGGGGGTCGCTTCACATTTTTTTTACACTGTCTCTTTAATAGTTTTTTCTATCTCTTGTGATAGAAATAAGGGACCGGTAAGCCCCAGGAAATTCTAGTGGTCTCTATAATGTCCCCGGAGTCACGTCCGCATCTCTATAATGTCCCCGGAGTCACGTCCGCATCTCTATAATGTCCCCGGAGTCACGTCCGCGTCTCTATAATGTCCCCGGAGTCACGTCTGCGTCTCTATAATGTCCCCGGAGTCCCGTCTGCATCTCTATAATGTCCCCGGAGTCACGTCCGCGTTTCTATAATGTCCCCGGAGTCACGTCCGCGTCTCTATAATGTCCCCGGAGTCACGTCCGCGTCTCTATAATGTTCCTGGAGTCACGTCCGCATCTCTATAATGTCCCCGGAGTCACGTCCGCGTCTCTATAATGTCCCCAGAGTCCCATCCGCGTCTCTATAATGTCCCCGGAGTCACGTCTGCGTCTCTATAATGTCCCCGGAGTCACGTCTGCGTCTCTATAATGTCCCCGTAGTCCCGTCTGCGTCTCTATAATGTCCCCGGAGTCACGTCTGCGTCTCTATAATGTCCCCGGAGTCATGTCTGCATCTCTATAATGTCCCCGTAGTCCTGTCTGCGTCTCTATAATGTTCCCGGAGTCACGTCTGCGTTTCTATAATGTCCCCGTAGTCCCGTCCGCATCTCTATAATGTCCCCGGAGTCACGTCTGTGTCTCTATAATGTCCCCGAAGTCCCATCCGCGTCTCTATAATGTCCCCGGAGTCCCGTCCGCGTCTCTATAATGTCCCCGGAGTCCCGTCCGCGTCTCTATTATGTCCCCGGAGTCACGTCTGCGTCTCTATAATGTCCCCGGAGTCACGTCTGCGTCTCTATAATGTCCCCGGAGTCACATCTGCGTCTCTATAATGTCCCCAGAGTCCCGTCTGCGTCTCTATAATGTCCCCGGAGTCCCGTCTGCATCTCTATAATGTCCCCGGAGTCTCTATAATGTCCCCGGAGTCACGTCCGTGTCTCTATAATGTCCCTGGAGTCCCGTCCGCGTCTCTATTATGTCCCCGGAGTCACGTCTGCGTCTCTATAATGTCCCTGGAGTCACGTCTGCGTCTCTATAATGTCCTTGGAGTCACGTCTGCGTCTCTATTATGTCCCCGGAGTCACGTCTGCGTCTCTATAATGTCCCCGGAGTCACGTCTGCGTCTCTATAATGTCCCCGGAGTCACGTCTGCGTCTCTATAATGTCCTTGGAGTCACGTCTGTGTCTCTATAATGTCCCCGGAGTCCCGTCTGCGTCTCTATAATGTCCCCGGAGTCTCTATAATGTCCCCGGAGTCCCGTCTGTGTCGTCGTGTAAATCGGTTCTCGTTTCAGATCTCCTCGGATGATGAAGATCTCGGCTTCGGTTGGATTTCCCAGCTCAGGGCAGATTTTGTCCTTTTTTTGCACGCTGAGATTTTTGGTTCAGAAAACCTGAAAACGGAACGCAGAAGCGGCAATTATTGTTTGGCCGCCTAATGTAATTGTTGTGTTTAATTGCAGAATAATGGTGTCACATTCAGCAAATGGCCGGACATTCCGCGTCCTGGAAGCCGAGGAAGGTTTGTGCGCCTAATAAACACCCGCATGCGTCTCTGGTCGCTCGTTCTGCCGGGGAAGTCTCGGCATATGGGAAGTTTTCATTTAAATACACAATGCTAATGAAAGACATTTTCTACTCCCACATCTGCGCACAAAAATAAAACGCGGCAATAAAGCCGAATCGGAATGTTAGCCAAAGACCTCAATGAGAAAATTCCCGATCCTGGAGATTGGCTCAACATACAGCGGCTCGCTATGTTCCTGCTGGCTGATGGGACTTTATTAGAGAAGTGCGTGTGTGGAGAACATCTTCACATAGCTACATAGTTAGTCTGGCTGAAAAAAGACAAAAATCCATCCAGTTCAACGAAAAAAAAAAAGTTATAATCCTCCACCCACAGTGGATCCAGAGGAAGGGAAAATCCCAGCAAAGCACGATCCAATCTCCTCCTGCAGGGGATCTCCCCGGACCCCTCATTCACTATATTCGCTCTCCCCGGACCCCGCATTCACCATATCCGCTCTCCTCGGACCCCGCATTCACCGTGTCCGCTCTCCCCGGACCCCGCATTCACTATATCCGCTCTCCCCGGACCCCGCATTCACTATATCCGCTCTCCCCGGACCCCGCATTCACTGTATCCGCTCTCCCTGGACCCCGCATTCACTATATCCGGTCTCCCCGGACCCCGCATTCACTATATCCGCTCTCCCCGGACCCCACATTCACTATATCCGCTCTCCCCGGACCCCGCATTCACTGTATCCGCTCTCCCCTGACCCCGCATTCACTGTATCCGCTCTCCCCGGACCCCGCATTCACTATATCCTCCCTCCCCGGACCCCGCATTCACTATATCCGCTCTCCCCGGACCCCGCATTCCCTATATCCCTCTTCCCGGACCCCGCATTCACTATATCCGCTCCCCCCGGACCCCGCACTCACTATATCCGCTCTCCCCGGACCCCGCATTCACTACGTCCGCTCTCCCCGGACCCCGCATTCACCATATAAACTGCTAAATCCCTTTTCCCATCAGCAGTATAGAGCAGTCTTGTGACTTCTATCAGTGTCCAGCAGAGCACGGGTTAAAGCTTGTAGGAGTTTTCATTTTACTCTAAGAGGATGCAGAACCTCTGACATCTGTTTGAGGAGTGCTGATTGGCCCTGTGCTGATCACATGCACCCTCCCAAGAAAAAAAAAAACAAAACCTCTCTAGCAATACACACCAAACTGAGCATGTGCAGAGTGTCTCCACACCATATGTCTTATCAGGAAATAAGAGGGGGGCACTGGAAGAAGGGGAGGATCAGAGAAGACAGGATCAAACAGCCTTTTTACTCAATGCGGAGGATTAACCCCTTAGATTCCACAGTGAGTATAACAAGCATGCTTTCCTGCATCTACAGACTGATTGCACTGCGGGGGGTTCAGGAACACTTTAGCAGACACTGATAAGATGTTATTTCACTGATTTCTTTCACAAAAATCCTCCAATTCTCCTTTCCGTCGATATTATTGGCAGAAGATCAGATTTAACATTTCACAGGAAGGTAATCTGGGATAAAAGGGTTCAGTTTGCATGGCAGAGGGTTCCCCGTGTAGACGTGAGAGGCCAGGAATCCGAGCTTTACCTCCGTCCTTCCCGGGGGACCCAACATTTCCACACCGACAAGAGCGCTTCAGCATTTTTATATACTTTTTTTTTTTTGTAATCCACAATTTGGTTTTATTTTACACCCAGGAGATGATGATAAATGATCCCCCAAAAGCTTTTACGTTTCCATAGTTCAAGCTGAGTAATAAAATCTTGTTCTTATTTAATTTCCATAACAAGCCCGGCTAGAACATTGATCGCCGCCAGTATCCGTCACCATTTAATCTGCAGTGCAGGATACTTCTCAGCAGGATCGATGGACCGACCCCCCCAGGAAAACCAGGATTTACAAGACAAGTGTACACATGAATGGAAGAAAAGGGCTCATCGTACTCATGACTAGAAATTAGAGGGCATGCTAAGGATTAGGAGGAAATGTCAGGCGTTCGGGGGCCCCGCGAAGGCCCCGCAAAACAACAACCATCACTGCTGATCACAACCCACCTGCCTACGGAGGGGACGGTGAGAAACCACACAGGAGGCATCAGGAAATAAAAGGGAGCTTTGTGGGCGATCAACCTGATCGGCTTTCCTTGGTAGTGTATGTTCTCGTTCTCATTCATTTCTCATTTGCTGGTGAGGCTTGCGACAAAAGCGCTCGTGTTCGGATACTTTTTTTATTCTTTATCTTTATTTTTTCGGTAAGTTTTGTTTACAAAACAAACAAAAACAAAAGGTAATACAGCATGTAAGTACAAAAGTGTATGAGGCGAAATGTTGACAGAAATTCACGTTTTGCACGGAACGTGTTAATCAACCAGAAAGAACCTTATTCTAGATACAATGTAGCATTCGAATATCTGACTCGGGGTATACGGGATGACCCGCAGGGGAGGGTCAGGGGATAAACAAATGAGAAGGGAAGTGTCAAGACCCAGATCTGAACCTGCAACCTCTGCTGATGTCTCTTCTTGCTGAGCCACCTAGAATGCTGGACAGCTCCCTGGACAATTCCTTGGATTGATCCTGCCTTGATCCTTGAACCCTTTGCTCTTCCCATGAACTTCCTATTTAAGAGATGCCTTTGCACTTCTTGTTTGCCAGATTATTGTGCTCTTGAGTCAATATCTTGCTCTTATTCTCCTGCTGCTGTCTGTAGCTTCTCTACCCCTCGTTTCCAACCTTTGGCTTATTCCTCGACTACGCTTCCACTTGATCCCAACCTGCAACCACTTGTTACCGAACTTTAACTTGTTTACACACTATGCTTCTGCCTCATCCCAACTTGTAACCACTCATTACCGACCTTTGGCCTATTTACAGACTATGCTTCCTCTTGATCCCAACCTGCAATTACTCGTTACTGGCCTTTGGCTTGTTTCTTGGCTACATGTCTTCTTGATCCCAACCTGAAACCACTCGTTACTGGCCTTTGGCTTGTTACTTGACTACACTTCCACTTGATCCCAACCTGCAACTACTCGTTACTGGCCTTTGGCTTGTTTCTTGGCTACGTGTCTTCTTGATCCCAACCTGCAATTACTCGTTACTGGCCTTTGGCTTGTTTCTTGGCTACGTGTCTTCTTGATCCCAACCTGCAACCACTCGTTACTGGCCTTTGGCTTGTTACTTGACTACACTTCCACTTGATCCCAACCTGCAACTACTCGTTACTGACCTTTAGCTTGTTTACTGACTCTGCTTCTGCTTGATCCCTACCAGGGGCAGACTGACAACTCATGGGGCCCCCGGGCAATAGGGGATCATGGGGCCCCTGTGTCCTCACCCACAATCAAACCACACCCAAAAAAATCCTATGAAAAGGTACCAGGGGCATCTCATGGGGCCCCCTACTGACCCAGGACCCTTGGGCAGTGCCCGAGTTCCCAAATGGTCTGTCCCCCCCTGATCCCTACCTGCTATATCTGCTACTGACTTTCTCACTGTCAAGGTCCTACCATTTCCCTGAAGTTTTGTTACTCCATGTGCTGGCGTCCATCTTGGATTCTGCTGTGCATGGTGGGAATCCTTTTATGCCTTCAGGTCTCTGAGGTCCATCCCCCAGAGGGGTGTGGCTGATGACATATAAGCCTGTGGCCCGCACATGCTCTTTGCACTTGTGTCTTGTGTCTTTGTCTTCCTACAGCTCTGTGTATACTCTCGTGACTCTTCTGGTATTCTGACTCGGCTTGTGACTAGACCCTTCTCTGCGTTTTCCTTCGATCTGACCTTCCGTTGCTGAACCCGGCCCGTGACCTGTGATTCTCTGTCTACTGTTCTGTACCGTTTTGTCCCGTTGTTGTCGACCCGGCTTGCCTGACTACGCTATTGTCATTCTCACCAGCTACACGCCATTGGCGGCGGCCATTACCGCAGCCGGGGTGTCTCGGGGGCCGTGACCTGGTACCTGGCTGCGTCAAGTCCATCCCCACCATCAGGGGCCCTGGTGAAGGGCAGCCTGGGACTTAGACTCCGCGCCCTGAGGGACTTTGGTCTGTTGGTGGTGGTTGTCGTCAGCCAGTGCGTTACCTTGCCACTAGGCCTACCTGTCCATTCCACAGCCCTGCCCTGACACTCACCTCCTGGTGGGGTGATCCTGAGGAATGCGACCTGGTACTAACACGCTGCAAAACCCATCCCCACCATCAGGAGCTCTGTTGAATACCAGAGTTAGTACTTGGACCCCACACCTCAGGTGAGCCCACATCATCCACCAGGGTGACCTGCTTGTATACCAGTCCTGCTGGTCTGTTGGAGTCTCTCTATTGCTATAGCTGATGGCCTCGAGCCTGACCTCTGACCATGACAGCAAGATGTCTTGGAGGAGAGTAGGGGAGAGGTGGGAAGTTGTACAAGAGGAAGGGAAAAAAGGAAGGGGAGGGTGGGGAAAGAGGAGAAGGCCCTGGGTGGCAAGTCACCAAATACAAGGGCCCTACCTTCTTCCAAAACTGTAAATTCCAGCTAGTAAAACCAGGTCCTATTGAAGGTCTCTTCTTTACTTTGGGAGGAAATGACGAGATCCTCCATGCAGTGGATTTCATCAACTTTCCATCAGTGAAATGATGGGGGGTGGGGAGTGTCATAGGGAACGAGGAGTGATGCAATATCAAAAAAATGCCGGATTGTCCGGAAGAGTGAAGTCTACACATTTCTGAGATCTGACCCTTTTTTTATTTGCACTCATGTGTACATTTTCAGAAGAATCTCATCTCTCTCCCAACAGAATTCCACGACCCTCTCCATGAATTCCGCAGAGTATCGTTTTTGTTGCCAACACACTTCTGCGGCTCCAATCACCTCAAGTGTGAGATTTGCAGAATCCTTTTGATTGAAGAAGAGTTATCATTCCGGCAATTTCTTGTTACTCAGTGAAATACAACAGATTTGCCTTTTCTATAAAACGGGTCCACTGAAAGGGAACTCCAATCTGCTGCCAGCAATAGTATTGTACATGTCGGGGGTTTTACTCTGTAACTTTGTTACCTTCTCTTTCCTTTATGAGGGTTAGCAATCCTGTGTAGTGCCCTCCTAGTCAGCCAGGGGGAGCTAGTCAGAGGGGTCAAATTTGGGTCATGGCTGAGAGGCTCTGCAGCTCAGTTCCCTTATACCTCCCCCTGATCTAGAGACTTAGAGAAGTCTCTAGAACTCAGTGGGCAGGGGTGAGGAGGAGCTGGTCTGCGCTCTTAAAGGTTCCTGACCAATCCCCAGGCACGAGGCCTGGCATGGGGTCAGGAAAGCCCTTAAGGGTGACTGAACCTTCTCAGTAGCAGGGAGAGTTTGGTTGGAAGATGGAGGGAGCAGGGTGGAGTGTGGAGCCTGGGAAGGGGTCCAGGAGAGGGGCCTACCTACAAGCAGAGGAGCTGGATGGGAGGATCTCTCAGCCTCATCGTCTGGAGAGAGAACAGCCTGGGAAGCAGGGAAGGAACCACCCAACGTAAGGCCTGAAGGCAGCCACCAACCCACAAGCTTGGAGGAGGAGTGAGTAACCCCACTCCCCCTGGGCCAGATAATAGAAAAGGGCATTCTGGTGGGAAACCTGACTAGCCCCCATCTAGGACTGCTGATCTTAGGAAGGCAGATTCTGGGTCCCTTTGCCTAGGAATTCCCTCAGGCACCTGGGCGAAGAGAAGATTCCATCTGTGGTCTGAGGTGGTACATCAGGAGAGGCTGGATATATCTCCAAAGAAAAGAAAACCCTTCTGAGCATTTGTACATAGTTCCAGGAAGTTATCCTCAGTTTAACAGTTCCTTGGGCATCCCATGTATTCCTCATCCCCATCCAAGTTCAAATCCCCTAATAAAATAAAAAAAAAAAGTTCAAGGACTGTTTACTGTCTCTGAAGTGCAAGGCTGAAAGGAAATGTGCGTTGCCTGGCCGTGCAGGACTATAGGGGAACCAAATCTCTAGTGACTCCTAAGGGGGCAGCGCTTCACCCGTAGGAGAAACAAAGTCTGACAAAATAGAAGGTATTTGTGCTATTCTCATGCTCTCTGCACTAAAGAGAACAACCTGTTTTTTTAAATGGTAATGACCAAAAAAATACATTTTAAAAATACTCTTTCTGTAAAGATAAATGAGTAATAAGTGACATTAGGAGGTAAAAAGTCAATGAAGAACCGGGGAAGCGATTCAGTCCTTGTTCTCAGCAATTAATAGTCAGCGATCGGGGTCAGGGGTCAGGCTTGGAGACCAGTAGCTTTAGCAGTAGAGAGGCTCCCACCAACCAGCAGGATGGGTACACAATCAGTTCACCCCGGCGGATGACACGGCTCACCCGAGGTGCCGGGTCTAAGCACTGACTGGTATCCACCAGAGCTCTCGATGGTGGGGATGGGTTTCGATGTTAGTACCGGGTCACGGTCCTCCGGATCTCACCACCAGGAGGTGAGCAAGCTGGAATCCAGTAGCAGATATAGCAGTGATCAAGCAGAAGCGTAGTCGAGGAACAAGCCAAAGGTTGGAAACGAGTGGTGGTGGAGATAAGGACAGCTGCAGGTATGCAAGGAGCCAGATATCGGCCGGAGAGGGAACAATAATCTGGCAAACAGGAAGTGCAGAGACATGGCTTCAATAGAAAGTTCCTGGCAGGAGCAAAGAGTTCAACGTTCACCAGAAACAAGAGACAAGGCAAGATTGTCTACAGGATCAGGCAGGGAGCTGTCCAGATTCTCAGGTGGTACAGCAAGAAGAGATACTACCAGATGCAGCAGAGGTTGTGTGTTCGGATCCCAGTCCTGACAGTGTGAGAGATGCTCACAACATATTTTCCTGGTTATCTTCAGTGGTAGATGAACTCATTTACTTATCAGCAGCCCTTGTAGCTTAAGAAGCTGAATTGCTCATAGGTCACACACCCACCGGCCTCTTTATTAGGGCCACCTGTTCAATTGCTCGGTAACACAACTTGCTAGTCAGCCAATCACATGGCAGCACCTCAATGCATTTAGGCATCTAGACGTGGTGGAGACGACTTACTGAAGTTCAAACCGAGCATCAGAATGAGGAAGAAAGGGGATTTAGGTGACTTTGAACATGGCATGGTGGTCGGTCCCAGATGGGCTGGTCCGAGTATTTCAAAAACTGCTGATCTCCTGGGATTTTCCTGCACAACCATCTGTAGGGTTTACAGATAATGGTCCGAAAAAGAGAAAATCTCCAGTGAGTGGCAGTTGTGTGGAGGAAAATGCCTTGTTGAGGTCAGAGGTCAGAGGAGAATGGGCAGACTGGTTCCAGATGATAGAAAGGCAACAGTAACTCCAATAACCCCTCGTTACACCCAAGGTATGCAGAATACCATCTCTGAACGCACAACACGTCCAACCTTGAAACAGATGGGCTACAGCAGCAGGTGACCACACCGGGGGCCACTAATGTCAGCAGGAGAACAGGAAACGGAGGCTACAATTCACACAGGATCACCAAAACTGAACAATAGAAGATTGGAAAAACGTTGCCTGGTCTGATGAGTCTGGATTTCAGCTGCGACATTCAGATGGTAGGGTCAGAATTTGGTGTAAACAACATGAAAGCATGGATCCATCCTGCTTTGTATCAATGGTTCAGGCTGGTGGTGGTGGTGTCATGGTGTGGTGGATCCATCCTGCCTTGTATCAATGGTTCAGGCTGGTGGTGGGGGTGTCATGGTGTGGGGGATCCATCCTGCCTTGTATCAATGGTTCAGGCTGGTGGTGGTGTCATGGTGTGGGGGATCCATCCTGCCTTGTATCAACGGTTCAGGCTGGTGGTGGTGTCATGGTGTGGTGGATCCATCCTGCCTTGTATCAATGGTTCAGGCTGGTGGTGGTGGTGTCATGGTGTGGTGGATCCATCCTGCCTTGTATCAATGGTTCAGGCTGGTGGTGGTGGTGTCATGGTGTGGTGGATCCATCCTGCCTTGTATCAATGGTTCAGGCTGGTGGTGGTGTCATGGTGTGGTGGATCCATCCTGCCTTGTATCAATGGTTCAGGCTGGTGGTGGGGGTGTCATGGTGTGGGGGATCCATCCTGCCTTGTATCAATGGTTCAGGCTGGTGGTGGGGGTGTCATGGTGTGGGGGATCCATCCTGCCTTGTATCAATGGTTCAGGCTGGTGGTGGGGGTGTCATGGTGTGGGGGATCCATCCTGCCTTGTATCAATGGTTCAGGCTGGTGGTGGTGGTGTCATGGTGTGGGGGATCCATCCTGCCTTGTATCAATGGTTCAGGCTGGTGGTGGGGGTGTCATGGTGTGGGGGATCCATCCTGCCTTGTATCAATGGTTCAGGCTGGTGGTGGTGGTGTCATGGTGTGATGGATCCATCCTGCCTTGTATCAATGGTTCAGGCTGGTGGTGGGTGGTGTCATGGTGTGGTGGATCCATCCTGCCTTGTATCAATGGTTCAGGCTAGTGGTGGTGGTGTCAGGGTGTGGGGGATCCATCCTGACTTGTAACAACGGTTCAGGCTGGTGGTGGTGTCATGGTGTGGGGGAGATTTTCCTGGCACACTTTGGGCCCCTTAGTACCAATTGAGCATCGTTTAAACACCAAGGCCTACGTGAGTATTGTTGCTGACCATGTCCACCCCTCTATGACTCCAGTGTCCTCATCTTCTGATGGCTCCTTCCAGCAGGATAATGCTCCATGTCACAAAGCTCCAATCATCTCCAACTTATTCCTGGAACATGACAATGAGATCACTGGACTCCAATGGCCTCCACAGTCACCAGATCTCCATCCAATAAAGCACCTTTGGAGTAAACAAAATGAAAGCATGGATCCATCCTGCTTTGTATCAATGGTTCAGGCTGGTGGTGGTGTCATGGTGTGGTGGATCCATCCTGCTTTGTATCAACGGTTCAGGCTGGTGGTGGTGTCATGGTGTGGTGGATCCATCCTGCTTTGTATCAATGGTTCAGGCTGGTGGTGGTGTCATGGTGTGGTGGATCCATCCTGCTTTGTATCAACGGTTCAGGCTGGTGGTGGTGTCATGGTGTGGGGGATCGATCCTGCTTTGTATCAATGGTTCAGGCTGGTGGTGGTGGTGTCATGGTGTGGGGGATCCATCCTGCTTTGTATCAATGGTTCAGGTTGGTGGTGGGGGTGTCATGGTGTGGTGGATCCATCCTGCTTTGTATCAATGGTTCAGGCTGGTGGTGGTGGTGTCATGGTGTGGGGGATCCATCCTGCCTTGTATCAATGGTTCAGGCTGGTGGTGGTGGTGTCATGGTGTGGAGGATCCATCCTGCCTTGTATCAATGGTTCAGGCTGGTGGTGGTGGTGTCATGGTGTGGGGGATCCATCCTGCTTTGTATCAATGGTTCAGGCTGGTGGTGGTGGTGTCATGGTGTGGGGGATCCATCCTGCCTTGTATCAATGGTTCAGGCTGGTGGTGGTGGTGTCATGGTGTGGAGGATCCATCCTGCCTTGTATCAATGGTTCAGGCTGGTGGTGGTGGTGTCATGGTGTGGAGGATCCATCCTGCCTTGTATCAACGGTTCAGGCTGGTGGTGGTGGTGTCATGGTGTGGGGGATCCATCCTGCCTTGTATCAATGGTTCAGGCTGGTGGTGGTGGTGTCATGGTGTGGTGGAGATTTTCTTGGCACTAGCAAGGTGGACCTAATAAAGTGGCCGGTGAGTGTATATAGAGATATGGAAGGGTTTACAAAGTGTAAAACGTGTAGATTGTCATTCTGCGCTGCTGGAGTTTGCTACCTTCTGCTCCGTCGCGATGAGTGATCGCCTCCCATCATATCCTCATATAGGTGTCATTACCAGTGTAAAAACCCTCATTGGATACACTAGGATATATCTGATCGAATATTTGCAGATAGAGCTCCTCTAATAATCTTTTTAATTTCCCTGCATAGCTGGAAACTTTGTAGCAATTTGCATAATTACGTACAGTTCGCCTTAATAGCGAGAAATAGGAAATGATGCGCCCATCCCCCACGTTCCTTAGTTTCATTACATTAATCAGCACAATGGAAGAGAGTCTGATATTGTTCCTTGTCCAGTCCGCTAACCCTCATTTTGTCCTGATTCTGATGGATGAGCGGGCCGCCGATAGATGAATGGCCGCTCGCAGAGACCATGGCTGTCAGCTCATTCTGCTGGGGATTGCTGTAATTTCACATCCTTTGGCACCTCGTCATGATAGATAGATCTCTCTCAACTTTCTCCAACCATCATCGATCCGAGTTTTATTTCAGCAGCGAGAGGATATTAAAAACACAATCCGTTCAGAATTCTTCAGGATTTAACCTCATTCTACAAGGAAGAAAAACAAATCAGGAAAGTGATGAGCGGTGACTCAGGGACAACTCATGGGGCCCCCGGGCAATAGGGGATCATGGGGCCCCTGTGTCCTTGACCAAACTCAAAAAAGCCTATGAAAAAGGTACCAGGGGCATCTCATGGGGCCCCCTATTGACCCCGGGACCTCGGGCAGTTTCCAAATGGTCAGTCTGCCCCTGAGCGGTGTTCGCTGAGACAGGGAGAGCTGAGGTGCCCAGGGGCGGACTGACCATTTGGGAACTCGGGCGCTGCCCAAGGGCCCGGGGTCAGTAGGGGGCCCCCTGAGATGCCCCTGGTACCTTTCATATGCTTTTTTAGGTGTGCTTTGAGGTATGCCATGTGGTTGCATCCCATTGTTCTATTGTGTGTCTTGCTTGGGAGCAGGGGCGGACTGATCATTTGGAAACTCGGGCGCTGCCCGAGGGCTCGGGGTCAGTAGGGGGCCCCATGAGATGCCCCTGGTACCTTTTTCATTGACTTTTTTGAGTCTGGGCAAGGAGACAGGGGCCCCATGATCCCCTATTGCCCGGGGGCCCCATGAGTTGTCAGTCCGCCCCTGGAGGTGCCCCCCAAAAATGATAACATACAGTATAATGGGGGGGCATTAACCACTTGTCTACCGGGCCAATTCGGACACTTGTCTCCTACATGTAAAATCAGCAACCCCCAAACATTATATAGCTTCATCGCACAGCGGTTTTTCCATCACAATTTTTTTTAGGAAAAAATACTTTCATAGATTTTAAGGCACAAAAACACTAAATAATACCCATTTGTTTGGTCCAATTTTACATACATACCTAAGAAAACACGCCTGTGGAATGGCAACAAATGTAAAAATCCCCAGCAGATCAGTAAGCAATTTCATGACACTCAGAAGAGTAAATATAAAACACGGCTCATCTGAAAATCCACTGGGGAGGGGATTCTGTCCTGCAGGAACCGCCAGCTGCAATCCTAGGGGGTCATTGTAACGGAACTGGAACCCCGACTGCACTTGGGGTACATCCGTTAAACTCCCGCTTTCCTGTCCGAACACCGACCACGGACCCCACCTGACCAACCAAGACTAGATGGCACCAGACTTGAAGGAAACCAGGAAATAGACTACTTTATTTTAACACAGATACAAGATATAAACATTCAAGGAAACAACCCCCCCTCCCTGCATAATGTCAGAGGGCGGGGCAAACCAAATTTAGCAACCAGAGACACATCAGCAGACAGTCCCACCAGGAGGGAGGGCCGCCCCAGACATCCCCCACCAAGCCAATACACAAACACATACATCCCATAATAGTTTTCTCGGAGATGAAGATGGACACCAGGCTGTGTGGAAGCTCCACGCCGAACCAATGTAGAACGCACTTGCGGAAATTACTTCACCGGAAGAGTAGGAAGGCCGTATCCAGGGGCGGACTGACCATTTGGAAACTCGGGCACTGCCCGAGGGCCCGGGGTCAGTAGGGGGCCCCCTGAGATGCCCCTGGTACCTTTTTCATAGGCTTTTTTGAGTTTGGGCAAGGACACAGGGGCCCCATGATCCCCTATTGCCCGGGGGCCCCATGAGTTGTCAGTCCGCCCCTGCTTCAGAGACTGGGTCTCAGCAGAAGCCATGCCACAGCTCTGGCCCTGGGAAGTGCTCTTCAGCTAATGAACATAGTACACAAAGTTCTAGAAAGTTCCACAAGCAGAGCCCAGAAGTCACATTCCAGGCAAGGCGGGTCCCACAATCTTGTCTAGTGGGGTCCGAATACGGCCTAGAATATGGCACCCCGAATAGCTGCACAATGAGCCAAGCTCTGCAATTGGTAGATGACGCACCTAAAAAAAAAATTCCAAAACAGAGAAAACTACTACTAAATAGTTAAATCCTGCTCAATAGAGACAAGACCAGGGCAAGGAACATGGGGGAACAACTCCAGTACTGAATGTATGTAATGGCAAAGGGTGTGCTGCAGGATCTATTGATGCTGGCTGATGGGGGATCTATTGTCACTGTTGATTATTTTTTTTGTGAGAGTCTATTGTTGCTGGTGGGGGATATATGGTTGCTTGGGGAGGTGTTATGTTGCTGGTAGGGATCTACTGTTGAGGAAGAGGTTGCTGGCTGCTGGGAGATCTATTGCTGTTGCTGGGGAGGGTCTAATGATGCTGGGGTGGATCTTTTGTTGCTGGGGTGAAGTTTTGTTGTGGGTGATCTGTTGTTGCCGTGTGTCAGATCTATTGTTGCTGGTGTGTTGTCTATTGTTGCTGTGGGGGATTTTTTGTTGCTGGAGTGGGGTCTATTGTTGCTGGAGTGGGGTCCATTGTTGCTGGAGTGGGGTCCATTGTTGCTGGATGAGTCTATTATTGTGTGGGGGATCTATTGTTGCTGGGGTCCATTGTTGCTGGGGTGGGGTCCATTGTTGCTGGGGTGGGGTCCATTGTTGCTTGGTGAGGCTATTGTTGTGTGAGGGATCTATTGTTGCTGTTGGAGTCAATTGTTGCTGGGTGAGTCTATTGATGTGTGGTAGATCTATTGTTGCTGGGGAGGTCTATTGTTGTGTGAGGGATCTATTGTTGCTGGGGGTCTATTGTTGCTGGCTGCAGGGGATCTATTGTGCTGCTTTTCTTGTTATCATTAACATACATACATACAATTTATTTAGCACCACAAAATGATACTTGGTTCTATATTCTCTAAAAGGGGTGGGACTGGGAGGTGGGTAGGGGGTGGAACCCAGGGATGGTGCTCAGAGGGGGGTAGGGGGCGGAGACAAGGGGGACTGAGAAAAGTGGAGTCCCTGCATCTATTCTCTGAGACAAAAAGCCCGGAAAAGACATTCGGCCTCTTAGGACACTAGCAAAATCCGGAACCAGGATGGAGGTGGGCGGGCTTATCCCTGGCCGGCCAATTGCTTGTTTGTTTGCCAGTGTCTCCTTTCTCCTGATGGTGGCAGTATAACCCGCCGCCTCTGAATGACAGAATGAGAAAGTCACATTGTTACACTGTAGCTGCTTCATATGCGGTTTATGTTGTTAAT
>NW_028319372.1:0-60856 GCF_062004578.1 Staurois parvus
GGGAGGGATGAAAGAATGAAGGGAGGGAAGAAAAGGGAGGGAGGGAGGGAATGGATGGAGGAAGGAATGGATGGATGGGAGAGAGAGGGAGGGAGAGAGAGAGAGAGGAGGAGGGAGAGATAGAGGAGAGGAAGAGAGAGAGAGAGAGGAGGGAGAAGAGAGAGGAGGGAGAGAGAGAGGGAGAGGGATAGAGAGAGAGGGAGAGGGATAGAAAGGGAGGGAGAGGGGGGGGAGATGTGGAGGGAGAGGGAGGGAGAGGGGGGGAGGTGGAGGGAGAGGGGGGGAGGTGGAGGGAGAGGGAGGGAGGGAGAGAGAGGGAGGGAGGGAGAGAGAGGGGGGAGGGAGGGGAAGAGGGAGGGAGAGAGAGAGGGGGGAGAGAGAGACAGAGAGAGAGAGGGGGTTGAGAGGGGGGGGAAGGAGGGAGGGAGGGAAGGAGAGAGGGGGGGGAAGGAGGGAGGGAGGGAAGGAGAGAGGGGGGGAGAGAGGAAGGAGGGAGGGAGAGAGAGGGGGGAGGGAGGGGGGAGAGAGGGAGGGGGGAGGGGAGAGGGGGGAGGGGAGAGGGGGAGGGGGAGAGGGGGAGGGGAGAGCGGGGGGGGAGGGAGAGGGAAGAAGAGAGATAGGGGGGAGGGGGGAGGGAGAGGGAAGAAGAGAGATAGGGGGGAGGGAGAGGGGGAGGGAGAGGGAAGGAGAGAGAGGGGGGTTAGAGAGGGGGGGGAGAGAGAGAGGGGGAGGGGGAGGGAAGGAGAGAGAGGGGGGTTAGAGAGGCGGGAGGGAGAGAGAGAGGGGGAGAGGGAGAGGGAGAGAGAGAGTACATTCAGAAGCACCAAAGCGCTGCTGGCTGATCTGGACAGGAGAGGCAGAGCCATGGAGGATGGGGGGAGGGGCTGGACACTATCAGAGAAGATGAGACATCAGAGACCTGCGAGGAGGGGGGGGGGATGAGGAGCACAGAGGGGGGCTCAGGAGGGAAATCCGATGCACAGTCAGGGATGATCAGTGCAGGGGAGGGACAGTGACAGCACTGATCTCCCTGCATGGATTTCAACAAGGCAGCTGGAAGCCTCCCCTCCCGCTGCTTTCAGCTGCTTCATTGAAATCCCTGAAGGGAGATCGGTGCTGTCACTGTCCCTCCCCTGCACTGATCACCTCCGAAGCTCCGACTTTGTTCCTGATACACGTCATGGGGGCGGCCGGAGTGTGTGCGGTGAACACCCCGCACCATGGTTGATATGCCTTTCACCTTCCCACTGCCCACCAGCTCCATCGCCAACACATTGTCTGGACCCGGTAACCTGTCTCGTTCTGCCACCACGTGAAGTGACAAGTGAGTTGCCAGCCAGGCAACACTCCATTTCCATACAGACTTGCATCTGGGAGACAGTAACTAGTCCTTGAGCTTGTTTTTTTTGGGTTTTATTAGGGGATTAGAACTTGGATAGGGTAAGGTGTATATGGGATGCCCAAGGGAAATAGCAACCGAGGACAAACTTCCTGTAACTATATACAGCAAAAAGTCTTTTTATAGCAAAAATTATCTACTGGAGAGCTAGCCAGCATCTCCTGTATTACCACCCCAAATACCCCTTTATCCAGCTGTTCTGGGCAGTCCCGGGTAAGAAAGAGAATCCAATTACCATTACTGGGCCAGGGGGTGCAGGTCTACTCACTCAGTCCTTCTGCTGTGTTGCTGGTGGGTCGGTGGCTGCTACCAGGCCTTCTAGCTGGGCCACTCCTTCCCTGCTGGTCCTAGCTCTGGAGGCCAGTGAAATCCTGAGTTTTCCTCCTTCCAAACTTCCCTGCCTGTAGGTGAGCCCCTTCCCATCTGGACCCCCTCCAAGGCTCCTGCTCTCCAATCTCGCTTTTCCATCTTCCACCTAAACTCTCCCTGCTACTGAGCAGGCTCTGTCACTTTTAAGGACAGTCCAGACCTCATGCCAAGTCTTCTGTTGGGGATTGGTCAGGATCCCACAAGAGTGCAGACCAGCCCCTCCTTGCCTCTGCCCACTACTTCTAGAACTTTCTCCAAAGTTCTAGTGCAGGGGGAAATCTCAGAGAGCTAGTCTGCAGAGCCTCTCAGCTCTGACCACAATTTGACATCGCTGACTGTTACACCTGGGCTTCTACTCAACCCCTATCTGGAAATTAGAATCTAGCTATCTAGGAGGGTGCTACATATGGTGACGCTGTATTGCACCGGTGACAGCATGTAAAAAAAAGTGAAAAAAAAACCTTTTTTTTAATCCAACACAACAAACACTTTTCTCCTGCGCTAAGAAAGGACTCAGTAGGCCCAATAGAAATGTTCTGGAATTTTCTGGAATATGCACTGCTTGCTGCCCTCAACAGACTGGGGTGGTCCAAATACACTGGATGCAAATGGAGAAACAGAAAAAGGGTGCACCGACCTAGTGCATTATAGTTTAAAATATTTATTGAAGAAACAAAGTAAGTATCATACTCACAATGGACATAAAAACACAGGCATGTCAAACTGAACAAGATGTATGATCCAAACAACATCTGAGTCCATACGATGGAACCCTGGATGATCATTATTATATGATAATTATAGAAGGCCTCCTCATTCATCAGCCAGGCGGTGTCTGCAATACGAATGTCTACACTGCTGTGTGAGGCTCCATTCACACTTGTATGACTCCACAGTTTGGAGTGCAATTTTGGACGGGTGCGACTTGGATGTGACATGTCCCTCGGCAAAGTTGGACCCATTATTGCACCACTGTTGCATGTAAAACATTCAGGTATGACTTTCATGCAACGTTTGAGGATTAACATTGAAGTCTATGGCCCTCAAGTTGCATGAAAGTCGGACCAAAGTAGTGCATGAGCTACTTTGAAGTCACGGCAACTTTACGCCGCACATATATGAATGGTTATCATTGCAAAACATGGGGAAAGAATTGTCATGCGACTTTGATGTATGCAATGTGCTGGATTCCTGTAAGTAAGCAGTAGAGATGAGCGAATCGAAGTAGGCGAAGTGGAATTCGTTTCGAATATTAGGAAAAGTTCGATTCGCGACGAATCCGAAAATTAGCAGACTTCGGATGCGCGAATCGAAATTTTTCCTAAAATGGCGGCGACATGTGCGGCGATGGAGCGGGGATGTCTGGGAAGGCGCGCAGACAAGGCGCGCTGACCCATAATGCATTCATTCATGACATGTGATCGCATTAGCCAATCAGCAGCCAGCCAGCCAGCACTGTGTAATGGTCGAGCTATAAATGGCGGCCATTTTAGAATTCTTCATTTGCCTCCGGTCATTCAAGAGAGGCAGACCTGGCTGTATTGAGGGAGAGAGTTAGGGACACAGAAACGTTAGTTAGGGACACAGAAACGTTACTTAGGGCCACAGAAACGTTACTTAGGGCCACAGAAACGTTACTTAGGGACACAGAAACGTTACTTAGGGCCACAGAAACGTTACTTAGGGACACAGAAACGTTACTTAGGGCCACAGAAACGTTACTTAGGGCCACAGAAACGTTACTTAGGGCCACAGAATTGTTACTTAGGGACAGACACAGAATTGTTAATGAGGGACACAGAAATGTTACTGAGGGACACAGAACCGTTACTTAGGGCCACAGAATCGTTACTTAGGGCCACAGAAACGTTACTTAGGGCCACAGAAACGTTACTTAGGGCCACAGAATTGTTACTTAGGGACAGACACAGAATTGTTACTGAGGGACACAGAATTGTTACTGAGGGACACAGAACCGTTACTTAGGGCCACAGAAACGTTACTTAGGGACACAGAATTGTTACTCAGGGACAGACACAGAATTGTTACTGAGGGACACAGAATTGTTACTGAGGGACACAGAACCGTTACTTAGGGCCACAGAAACGTTACTTAGGGACACAGAATTGTTACTCAGGGACAGACACAGAATTGTTACTGAGGGACACAGAATTGTTACTGAGGGACACAGAATTGTTACTCAGGGACAGACACAGAATTGTTACTTAGGGCCACAGAAACGTTACTTAGGGCCACAGAAACGTTACTTAGGGCCACAGAATTGTTACTTAGGGACAGACACAGAATTGTTACTGAGGGACACAGAATTGTTACTGAGGGACACAGAACCGTTACTTAGGGCCACAGAAACGTTACTTAGGGACACAGAATTGTTACTCAGGGACAGACACAGAATTGTTACTGAGGGACACAGAATTGTTACTGAGGGACACAGAATTGTTACTCAGGGACAGACACAGAATTGTTACTCAGGGACAGCCACAGAATCGTTACTTAGGGCCACAGAAACGTTACTTAGGGCCACAGAAACGTTACTTAGGGCCACAGAATTGTTACTTAGGGACAGACACAGAATTGTTACTGAGGGACACAGAATTGTTACTGAGGGACACAGAACCGTTACTTAGGGCCACAGAAACGTTGCTTAGGGACACAGAATTGTTACTCAGGGACAGACACAGAATTGTTACTCAGGGACAGACACAGAATTGTTACTGAGGGACACAGAATTGTTACTTAGGGACAGACACAGAATTGTTACTCAGGGACAGACACAGAATTGTTACTCAGGGACAGACACAGAATTGTTACTGAGGGACACAGAACCGTTACTTAGGGCCACATAAACGTTACTTAGGGACACAGAATTGTTACTGAGGGACAGACACAGAATTGTTACTGAGGGACACAGAATTGTTACTCAGGGACAGACACAGAATTGTTACTCAGGGACAGACACAGAATTGTTACTCAGGGACAGACACAGAATTGTTACTGAGGGACACAGAATTGTTACTGAGGGACACAGAATTGTTACTCAGGGACAGACACAGAATTGTTACTGAGGGACACAGAATTGTTACTGAGGGACACAGAATTGTTACTGAGGGACACAGACACAGAATTGTTACTCAGGGACAGACACAGAATTGTTACTGAGGGACACAGAATTGTTACTGAGGGACACAGAATTGTTACTGAGGGACACAGAATTGTTACTCAGGGACACAGAATTGTTACTGAGGGACACAGAATTGTTACTGAGGGACACAGAATTGTTACTCAGGGACACAGAATTGTTACTGAAATACACAGAATTGTTACTGAGGGACACAGAATTGTTACTCAGGGACAGACACAGAATTGTTACTCAGGGACAGACACAAAATTGTTACTCAGGGACAGACACAGAATTGTTACTCAGGGACAGACACAGAATTGTTACTGAGGGACACAGAATTGTTACTCAGGGACACAGAATTGTTACTCAGGGACAGACACAGAATTGTTACTGAGGGACACAGAATTGTTACTGAGGGACACAGAATTGTTACTGAGGGACACAGAATTGTTACTCAGGGACAGACACAGAATTGTTACTCAGGGACAGACACAGAATTGTTACTGAGGGACACAGAATTGTTACTCAGGGACACAGAATTGTTACTGAGGGACACAGAATTGTTACTGAGGGACACAGAATTGTTACTGAGGGACACAGAATTGTTACTGAGGGACACAGAATTGTTACTCAGGGACAGACACAGAATTGTTACTCAGGGACACAGAATTGTTACTCAGGGACACAGAATCGTTTAATTAAAGAGTATGTCAGACAACATGCAGAGGAGTGGCAGAGGAGGCAATGTTTTAGGAGCGAGCAGATGTGGCAGCAGAGGAAGGGGTCGAGGCAGCACTAGTCGCAGCCAGAGGCCAGTGCTCCCGGTGTCATCCAGCGGTCGTGTCTCCACCGACAACCCTGCCGTCATCGATTGGTTGGCTCGGTCGTCTTCCTCTTCCCAGGTCACCTCTGACACCTACAGCCAACGGTCGGTGGGTACGTCAGACACAACCGTTAGTTGGCATGGCCCGGGAGCAAGCCCACTGAAATCACGTGTCCTCTACCTGCCCCTGTCCTTTGCTGTTCCCTCACCAAGCGAAGTATCGCATGCTGTGGGCTCAGCCCCACTGTACAGTGAGGAAGAGCTAACAGAGGGCGGTCAGGAACGGGGGGAGACATCCGCCTCTTCAGCAGCCAGGCGAAGAAGTACTGGCGAGGAGAGTGGCTCGGTAGCCGGTCTAGAGACAGGTCTGTCTCCTGACCCACACGCAGCCGAGGGGGCTAGTAGTGAGGCGGAGACCCTAATTGATGATGATGAGGCTGATCGCACTTGGCAGCCTCGTCGTCATCAGGCTATTGCTTCCGCATCATCAGGAGAAGAGGGTGGCAGCTTGGCAGCGAGCAAAACAGTCGGTGGGTTGCCCAGGAGGCAGCAGGGTCGCAGCAGTGTCAGTGGAGGCAAACGGCCACGGAGTAGAGCACCAGCTCCACTGCAGCCTACCACCACGGCCAGTAGTGGTGCCGGTGTGCACGGAGGAAGTAGCAGTCAGCCAGTGAGGAGTATGGGGGGCAAAGTTTCCTACTCGGCGGTGTGGCAATTTTTCGTCAAGCCGCCCGAGGAAGTAAACCTAGCCGTATGTCGACTATGTGGCCAGAAAGTCAAGCGTGGCCAGGGGGCCCATGTTGGGACTACAGCGTTGCGTCAGCATATGCAGCGTCGCCATTTGGTGGCCTGGGAAAACCGTGATAAAGATACGGCGGTTCTGCCTGCCCCAGCCCCCGCTCCATCACCCGCTTCGTTACTTGCTCCGTCACCCGACGTCAATCGCCCTCTATCAGCCAGTCAAGGCTCCAACACCTCTGCTGAGGGGAGTTGTCGCTCGTTGGCATCTTCCGCTCGTTCAGATGCTCCTTCTCCTGCTACTCCTCTTCTCGGATTTCGTCAGCAGTCTTTTTTGGAATCCGTTTCCAAGAGACAACAGTTTGCGAGCACGCACCCGACGGTGCAAAAGCTGAACGTCCTCCTGTCCAAGTTGCTGGTGCTGCAGTCCCTCCCTTTCCAAGTGGTGGACTCAGCACCTTTCCGAGAAATGATGGCTTGTGCCGCGCCGCGGTGGAGAGTGCCAAGCCGTCATTTCTTCGCCAAAAAGGCAGTGCCAGCCCTGCATTCACATGTAGAAGAGATGGTGGGCCAGTCTTTGAGCATGTCGGTCTCTGCCAAAGTGCATGGCAGCGCCGACGTGTGGAGCTGTAACTACGGTCAGGGACAGTACATGTCATTTACGGCCCACTGGGTGAACGTGGTGCCGGCACAGCCGCACCAGCAACTTGGACAGGTCACGCCGCTTTTGCCTCCACGTTTGCACGTCCTTGGTCCACAAAAGATGTCCGCCTCTACCACCTCTTCTTCCTTCGTGTCCTCAGCCGCCACCCCCGTGCCAAGTCCCATTACCCGACCGGCATATCACATGTGCAGGGCGCAACGGTGTCACGCTGTGCTGCACCTGGTATGCCTTGGCGAACGTAGTCACACAGGGGAGGAACTTCTGAGTGTAATGAACAGAGAAATCGACAGATGGCTGTCTCCGCGCAAACTGAAAATCGGAACCATGTTGACCGACAACGGAAAGAACATGGTGTCTGCTCTGCGTCAAGGAAGGTTGTGCCATGCGCCATGCATGGCTCACGTGTTCAATCTGGTTGTCAAGCGGTTCCTAAAATCCACCATCCCACTGCAAGACATCCTTAAAATGTCACGTAAACTTTGCATGCATTTCAGCCATTCCTACACCGCAAAGCACACCCTCCTTGAGCTGCAGCGGCAGAACGGAATTCCACAGCATCGCCTGATATGCGACGTTGCAACAAGGTGGAATTCAACCCTACACATGTTAGACCACCTTTACGAGCAGCGAAAGGCCATCACAGATTTCCTGATGTTACAAGCGGATAAAGGTACTCCCCTGTGTAACTTCGATGTCAGCCATTGGCAGCTCATGCGTGACACCTGCCGCTTGCTCAGGCCCTTTGAGGAGGCCACGCTATTCGTGAGTCGGCAGGACTATGGGATGAACGACATCATTCCTCTGTTGCACGTCCTTGAACAAATGCTGTTAACAATGGCTGGTCAGGGTGCGGTAGACGTGGCGCACAGATCTCAACGCCACATGACCCCTGTGGGGGCAGGACAGGAAGAAGAGGAGGAGGTAGAGGAGGACATTTGTGCTCAGGAATTATTGAGTGAAATGGGTGGTTTTTCCACTCAGCGGACAGGAGTGGAGGAGCAGGAGCATCTGGTAGAGGAGGAGGAGGAGGAGACAGAGGACCCAGACGCACCGTGGCAGTATGCTGTGGAGATGGAGGCAGGGAGTCCCTCGCATTCCTTGGCACAAATGGCCCATAGCATGCTCGCTTGCTTGCGTAGCGACAGCCGAATAATAACCATCAGACAGAGGGATGACTTTTGGCTGTCCACCTTGTTGGACCCTCGCTACCGTTCAAAAATGGTGGCCTTTTTCACACCTGCTGAGAGGGAGGCCAAAATTACGTACTATAAAAACCACCTATGTAGTCAGTTGGTCTCTGCCTTTCTGCGCCAACGTCCATCCTCAGACACTGTGGGCCCTGTGCGCTCGTGTTCCACTGCCATGGCAGCAGGGGAGGGGTGGGGTGGTAGGAGCAGTGGCAGCTCCACCAGCAGCGGCTGCCTCAGTCTGCAGTCGATGATGAGTAGCTTTCTTCACCAGCGCAGTGAGGAAACTACTAACCAGCCGCAGCAGCAGCAGCATCAGGTGGACCTGGAGCAGGACCTCAAACAACAGGCTTGGGCCTACTTGGACAGCACCCTGCCAACCGAGGTAGACAATCCCCTTGACTACTGGGCAACGAAACTTGACCTTTTGCCCCAACTAGCTGAATTTGCCCTTGAAAGGCTGTCATGCCCGGCCAGTAGCGTGGCATCTGAGCGCATGTTTAGTGCGGCAGGAGGTATTGTAACTCCGCGGAGGACACGACTGTCCACCCAAAGTGTGGAGAGACTCACGTTTGTGAAAATGAATCAGGCGTGGATTAGTCTGGATTTCAAACCACCAGTTCCTGACACAACTGACTAAATCCGCCATGAATCATGCCCCAAACATGTGCCACTTTCAGGTCTCCTCACACTGCTGGTGTGTTCCATTTTTTGTCATAGGGTGCTGGCAGATTACGGGCCTCCCATAGCTGCTGCCAGGCCCGTAATCTGCCATGGGCCCCTGTACCGCCTCTTCATGCTGCTGCCAGGTCCAGAGTGTCTCATGGGTCCCTGTACGGCCTCCCATTGCTGCTGTCTCCATCGCCACACTCTGCCATGTGCCACTTTCAGGTCTCCTCACACTACTGGTGTGTTCCATTTTTTGTCATAGGGTGCTGGCAGATTACGGGCCTCCCATAGCTGCTGCCAGGCCCCTAATCTGCCATGGGCCCCTGTACCGCCTCCTCATGCTGCTGCCAGGTCCACAGTCTCTCATGGGTCCCTGTACAGCCTCCCATTGCTGCTGTCTCCATCGCCACACTCTGCCATGTGCCACTTTCAGGTCTCCTCACACTGCTGGTGTGTTCCATTTTTTGTCATAGGGTGCTGGCAGATTACGGGCCTCCCATTGCTGCTGCCAGGCCTGTAATCTGCCATGGGCCCCTGTACCGCCTCCTCATGCTGCTGCCAGGTCCAGAGTCTCTCATGGGTCCCTGTACGGCCTCCCATTGCTGCTGTCTCCATCGCCACACTCTGCCATGTGCCACTTTCAGGTCTCCTCACACACTGCTGGTGTGTTCCATTTTTTGTCATAGGGTGCTGGCAGATTACGGGCCTCCCATAGCTGCTGCCAGGCCCCTAATCTGCCATGGGCCCCTGTACCGCCTCCTCATTCTGCTGCCAGGTCTACAGTGTGTCATGCCATGTGCCACTTTCAGGTCTCCTCACACTGCTGGTGTGTTCCATTTTGTCATAGAGTGCTGGCAGATTACGGGCCTCCCATTGCTGCTGCCAGGCCCCTAATCTGCCATGGGCCCCTGTACCGCCTCCTCATGCTGCTGCCAGGTCCACAGTGTCTCATGGGTCCCTGTACGGCCTCCCATTGCTGCTGTCTCCATCGCCACACTCTGCCATGTGCCACTTTCAGGTCTCCTCACACACTGCTGGTGTGTTCCATTTTTTGTCATAGGGTGCTGGCAGATTACGGGCCTCCCATAGCTGCTGCCAGGCCCCTAATCTGCCATGGGCCCCTGTACCGCCTCCTCATGCTGCTGCCAGGTCTACAGTGTGTCATGCCATGTGCCACTTTCAGGTCTCCTCACACTGCTGGTGTGTTCCATTTTGTCATAGAGTGCTGGCAGATTACGGGCCTCCCATTGCTGCTGCCAGGCCCCTAATCTGCCATGGGCCCCTGTACCGCCTCCTCATGCTGCTGCCAGGTCCACAGTGTCTCATGGGTCCCTGTACGGCCTCCCATTGCTGCTGTCTCCATCGCCACACTCTGCCATGTGCCACTTTCAGGTCTCCTCACACTGCTGGTGTGTTCCATTTTTTGTCATAGGGTGCTGGCAGATTACGGGCCTCCCATTGCTGCTGCCAGGCCTGTAATCTGCCATGGGCCCCTGTACCGCCTCCTCATGCTGCTGCCAGGTCCAGAGTCTCTCATGGGTCCCTGTACGGCCTCCCATTGCTGCTGTCTCCATCGCCACACTCTGCCATGTGCCACTTTCAGGTCTCCTCACACTGCTGGTGTGTTCCATTTTTTGTCATAGGGTGCTGGCAGATTACGGGCCTCCCATAGCTGCTGCCAGGCCCCTAATCTGCCATGGGCCCCTGTACCGCCTCCTCATGCTGCTGCCAGGTCCAGAGTCTCTCATGGGTCCCTGTACGGCCTCCCATTGCTGCTGTCTCCATCGCCACACTCTGCCATGTGCCACTTTCAGGTCTCCTCACACTGCTGGTATGTTCCATTTTTTGTCATAGGGTGCTGGCAGATTACGGGCCTCCCATTGCTGCTGCCAGGCCTGTAATCTGCCATGGGCCCCTGTACCGCCTCCTCATGCTGCTGCCAGGTCCAGAGTCTTTCATGGGTCCCTGTACGGCCTCCCATTGCTGCTGTCTCCATCGCCACACTCTGCCATGTGCCACTTTCAGGTCTCCTCACACACTGCTGGTGTGTTCCATTTTGTCATAGAGTGCTGGCAGATTACGGGCCTCCCATTGCTGCTGCCAGGCCCCTAATCTGCCATGGGCCCCTGTACCGCCTCCTCATGCTGCTGCCAGGTCCACAGTGTCTCATGGGTCCCTGTACGGCCTCCCATTGCTGCTGTCTCCATCGCCACACTCTGCCATGTGCCACTTTCAGGTCTCCTCACACTGCTGGTGTGTTCCATTTTTTGTCATAGGGTGCTGGCAGATTACGGGCCTCCCATTGCTGCTGCCAGGCCTGTAATCTGCCATGGGCCCCTGTACCGCCTCCTCATGCTGCTGCCTGGTCCAGAGTCTCTCATGGGTCCCTGTACGGCCTCCCATTGCTGCTGTCTCCATCGCCACACTCTGCCATGTGCCACTTTCAGGTCTCCTCACACACTGCTGGTGTGTTCCATTTTTTGTCATAGGGTGCTGGCAGATTACGGGCCTCCCATAGCTGCTGCCAGGCCCCTAATCTGCCATGGGCCCCTGTACCGCCTCCTCATGCTGCTGCCAGGTCCACAGTGTGTCATGCCATGTGCCACTTTCAGGTCTCCTCACACACTGCTGGTGTGTTCCATTTTGTCATAGAGTGCTGGCAGATTACGGGCCTCCCATTGCTGCTGCCAGGCCCCTAATCTGCCATGGGCCCCTGTACCGCCTCCTCATGCTGCTGCCAGGTCCACAGTGTCTCATGGGTCCCTGTACGGCCTCCCATTGCTGCTGTCTCCATCGCCACACTCTGCCATGTGCCACTTTCAGGTCTCCTCACACTGCTGGTGGGTTCCATTTTGTCATAGGGTGCTGTATGGCCTCCCATTGCTGCTGCCAGGCCCCTAATCTGCCATGGGCCCCCGTACCGCCTCCTCATGCTGCTGCCAGGCCCATAATCTGTCATGGGCCCCTGTACCGCCTCCTCATGCTGCTGCCAGGTCCAGAGTGTGTCATGGGTCCCTGTACGGCCTCCCATTGCTGCTGTCTCCATCGCCACACTCTGCCATGTGCCACTTTCAGGTCTCCTCACACTGCTGGTGGGTTCCATTTTGTCATAGGGTGCTGTATGGCCTCCCATTGCTGCTGCCTCCACCGCCACACTGTGGCTCCACACTCTGGTTTTGGCCCCGTGACTGCCCAAATGAGTGAAGTGTGCGGTGATTCTAAGATGGACGGCACTCATCTGCATGTCATACTGACTGACAGTATTATTTCTCTTCCCCAGCAGACTCCAAGGGCATTTAAATTAAAGGTACAGTGTTCTGCACTAATATAAAGGCTCTCTGAAGCCTAGAAACACCCTTTTATAAGTTAAATTCGCAGCGAATATATTTGACTCGAATCAAAATTTTTCACGAATTCGCCGAATCAGTCAAATCGAATTTTTGAATAATTCGCTCATCTCTAGTAAGCAGCTTCTCAGAATTCATTACAGGAAAGAAAGTAGAATCAGGATCTGGGGGAATCAGGATCTGGGGGAATCAGGATCTGGGGAAATCAGGATCTGGGGAAATCAGGATCTGGGGAAATCAGGATCTGGGGAAATCAGGATCTGGGGAAATCCCTGCACACCAACACTTTAGTTGAATTATTTTGAATGCACTGTCAGAGTCAGAAAGTAGTTTCTCCTTCCTTGTGCTGATGAAGTTGACCTTGTATGGACATACTTGCTATTTTGACAGAATGTTTACAATGTAATGAACTCCCCCAACCAAGTGACTTCTTGGAATTTATTTTAGAAAAGAAAGGAATACCAGAGAGGTTATTGAGGTTTGGGGTCCAATGTACACAAATGCTGTATTATCTAAATGTACTTTGTCAAGCATTGCAGAAATATTTTTTTACTAGATAGCCAACCCAAGATGAAAGCTTTAGTTAATTGAAAGACATCCTCCTGTTGCTTTAGTTTTGCTCCTCCATTGCTTTTATATAGAACACGCATTCTAAAACAGGGATCTGCAGAACCATAGAGTTTGGCAGGGGGTTCCTTAATTTGTGGCTGATTGACCTCCCATCTAATGGTTCCTGCATAGTTCCAGGGCCAAAATCACTTGGCAGAGCCACAAGCAACCCACCAATGATCTTTTTAGCTACTGTATACTGTATGTATAGGCGGCATTCTGGTGACCACTGTCAGTGCTGCATTCTTCCCACTGACCCCCCAATGTAAGGGACATTCTTCCCACTGACCCCCAATGTAAGGAGCATACTTCCCACTGACCACCAATGTAAGGGACATTCTTCCCACTGACCACCAATGTAAGGGACATTCTTCCCACTGACCACCAATGTAAGGGACATTCTTCCCACTGACCCCCAATGTAAGGGACATTCTTCCCACTGACCCCCAATGTAAGGGACATTCTTCCCACTGACCACCAATGTAAGGGACATTCTTCCCACTGACCCCCAATGTAAGGGACATTCTTCCCACTGATCCCCAATGTAAGGGACATTCTTCCCACTGACCACCAATGTAAGGGACATTCTTCCCACTGACCTCCAATGTAAGGGACATTCTTCCCACTGACCCCCAATGTAAGGGACATTCTTCCCACTGACCCCCAATGTAAGGGACATTCTTCCCACTGACCTCCAATGTAAGGGACATTCTTCCCACTGACCCCCAATGTAAGGGACATTCTTCCCACTGATCACCAATGTAAGGGACATTCTTCCCACTGATCACCAATGTAAGGGACATTCTTCCCACTGATCACCAATGTAAGGGACATTCTTCCCCCTGATCACCAATGTAAGGGACATTCTTCCCACTGATCACCAATGTAAGGGACATTCTTCCCACTGATCACCAATGTAAGGGACATTCTTCCCACTGATCACCAATGTAAGGGACATTCTTCCCACTGACCCCCAATGTAAGGGACATTCTTCCCACTGACCCCCAATGTAAGGGACATTCTTCCCACTGATCACCAATGTAAGGGACATTCTTCCCACTGACCCCCAATATAAGGGACATTCTTCCCACTGACCCCCAATGTAAGGGACATTCTTCCCACTGACCAATGTAAGGGACATTCTTCCCACTGACCACCAATGTAAGGGACATTCTTCCCACTGACCTCCAATGTAAGGGACATTCTTCCCACTGACCCCCAATGTAAGGGACATTCTTCCCACTGACCGCCAATGTAAGGAGCATTCCTCCTACTGATCACCAATGTAAGGAACATTCTTCCCACTGACGACCAATGTAAGGGACATTCTTCCCACTGACCCCCAATGTAAGGGACATTCTTCCCACTGACCCCCAATGTAAGGGACATTCTTCCCACTGACCACCAATGTCAGGGACATTCTTCCCACTGACCCCCCCAATGTCAGGGACATTCTTCCCACTGACCCCCCCAATGTAAGGGACATTCTTCCCACTGACCACCAATGTAAGGGATATTCTTCCTGTAAGGTATTCCCCCTTTCCTGGAATCCTTATATTCTTATTTCTTATATTTTCTTTGTGCTGCGCAGCGTCTGGGTGTGGCACGGGCTCGATCGATCGGGCAATCAAAGTAACCAACACTCAAGTAGGATACAGGAAGATTGCAAAGTTTATTACGTACATTACAGTTTTTAAAGGTAAAAACCACAAACCCAAATTATCCAATAGTAAGACAAACCTAACTTATCCAATAGCAAAGCGTACCTTTTACTTTTACCCAGATACCAGACAAGGTGCACCTTTCACTAAACTGTTAAACCTCAGTCAGTACATTCTGCCTTCTTGGCTGTGTCCCCAGATCTCTTATCTGAGCATCTATCTCTGTTTTCTAAGATATTTTGCACACACCTGCAGTCTAGCGTTCTTCCTGTTACATTTGAAGTTGTACCTGTTATATACACATATTAAAATTTTCCATATAAGCTTGAAAATAATGCTGACATTTCTTATATCATTTACTTAAGATATCATAATTTCATCTACTTAAAACATCACTCTAACTCTTATCACAATGCAAGCATAATGAATACAACATGGTATACTTGAATCAATAGCCCTAACGCATATTTCCCCACAATCCCCTCTTTGATTATATTGAACCTTTGTTCAACATGATCACTCAGAATACCACACCTCCTCTCTGGATTGTCCAAACAAAGCAAGCCTGGAGCTGTCTGTTGGAGAGGTGGAGTCTGGGCTCTTGTGCTTAACTGCTAGCTTCATAGTCTTACCCACCCCCCATATAGCAAATTTTAAATAAATAAATAAAGATAAAAATAAATAAATAAAAATTGCAAAAAGAAATGCTAGTGTATAAAGTGCAATTATTATTTTATAAATCTTTGGAATACCCCGGTACCACTTCCGAATACTTTGGCACCTTCCAGTATTTGATTGGTTGTCAGAAGAAAGGGGGTCCTCTGTTATCTCGGAATCCCCTTTGTCCTGAGATTCATCTTCTCCGGGTTCTCTTGAGGTCTTTGGGATGTAAGCTGTCTATGTCTTATTGGATTCTTCCATTTTTTTATCAGTAAGTCTCATTTTGAACCGAAAATGTGCACTAAGTGGATGAGGTTCATTCAGTGTCTTAATAGATGGATCTTCTAGCATGCTGATCATATGTATGTTAACAGTCTCGGTTATGTATAACTCCTCCAATGTCTGTGGGTCAGTGGGATGCAATGGGGTGGGGTATCCATTCATCCAACGGGTAAAAAAGTGCTGTTGTGCGGGGGGTATCAGTTTTAAGAGTTCTGGGGTGGGATGTCGGGGGGCATAGAAACTGTGTTCTCTTGTTCTGGCGAACCTCTTGGGGAGTCCTTCATCTCCGGGTATTTCTTCAACCTCGATGCATGGATCCATTGTGGAGTCTGGTTAGTTAGAACTGCTGTTCTGGTGACTTTAAGGATTTCAAATGGGCCTTGAAAAATGGGTCCCGTCTTTTTCCTTGCAGCCAGTTGTTTGATCAGGACGTTGTCACCCGGCAGGAATGGATGAGTGGGATCTGTGGAAAGAGGAGGACAGGTGACAGACACCTTTTCTTGGTTTTCAGATAACACATTTACCAGATGTTTTACGTATTCCTCCTGTAAAGCAGAAAAGTTAGTTTCGTCACCTGGGGTTTGGCAGTCATTTGGTGGTCTTCCCATCAGTATTTCATATGGGGAAAGTCCAGTCTTTTTATTAGGGGTGGTCCTAATTTGGTAAAAAACTGCAGGGAGATATAACAGCCAGTTCTTTAAAGTTCCCCCTGTGGCTTTCTTCAGTCTGTCTTTTATTGTCCTGTTCATGCGTTCTTGAAATCTTGCATAAACAATGTCATGTTGTGTGTGGGTGTGGATGACGCGGCTGCTTCCTTTGCTGCTCTGTCTGCTAAATTGTTACCTCTGGCTAACGGATCATGTTATAATCATGTACTACCCCAAATGCATATCTGCTGTCAGTATAAATGTTCACTCTTTGGTCAGCAAAAAGTTGACAGGCGCGCGTTAGCGCGACTAACTCAGCTTGCTGGGCTGAATTGGCATGTAGCGGTTTGGCTTCAATGATTATGTCTGGTAGCATCACTACAGCATAACCCGTTTGGTAGGTATGATCATCTGGTCTGACACAGCTGCCATCAACAAAAACATCTATACTGCCCGATTGGGGTATGTCCTTTAGATCATCTCTGGGTGAAGTATTCTCTAACACCATTTCCTCATAGTCATGTAGAGGGGGTACAGTCACCATTTCTCCTCCCGTCTCACCCAAATTTAGCAGCATGTGTAGCAACCTGAGCACTGGAGCTGTCTCTGGACAAGTCTTAATCTGCAAGTTGACAGTGCTGAGTAAGATTACTTCATGTCCACTCAGTCTCTGTGCTGTCATGTGCTGTGTCGTCATATTGTGCACTAGCGCTGCTATTGAATGTGTGGTGTATAACACAGTCGGTGATCCCTGTGTCAGTGTACTTGCATCCTTTACAGCCATTGCACAAGCAGCCATCGCTTGAAGGCAATGAGGCCCAAAACCACACAAGGCAACTTCTTAGAAAGGTAAGCCACGGGTCTATTTTTCCCACCGTGTTCCTGTGTGAGTACGGCTGCAAATACGTCCGCTGACACTACACTGTAAAGCTGAAACTCCTTCTCATAGTCCGGTAGTGCTAAGGCTGGGGCATTAGTCAGTGATCTGATCAGTCTGCCAAAAGCTTCCTTCCTCTCCGGGGTCCACTCTATCTGTTGTAGGGCCTCTTGTTTTGTTGTATCCCTGAGGATCGAATCATAGTGGGAACAGTCAGGTATCCACTGCCTGCAATACACTATTGACCCAAGGAAGGACATCATTGCAGCCTTGGTTGTTGGTAGTGTGAGGGACATTAGGGCTTTTACCCTGGCTGGGGAGACAGACCATTCTCCTCCTGAAATCAGGCAACCCAGGTATTCCACCTGTTCCTGTACCCATTGTATCTTCTTTCTTGAGGCCAAATGGCCCTTTCCGGCTAGGTAATCTAGCAAGTGTCTTGAGTCTACCTCACAGTCTTCGCGGTGTTCATGGCTGACCATTAGGTAGTCTGCGTATTGGAGTAAGGTGGATCCCCTCTTTGGCTCCCAACTGTCTAAAGATGCTTTCAATACCATTGAGAAAGCAGCAGGACTATCCCCATAGCCTTGAGGAAGATGAGACCAGGTCAACTGACCACCGTCCCATTGAAAAGCAAACATGTTCTGGGCATTTACTTCAACCGAAATGCTAAAGAAAGCATTGGACAGATCTATTACAGTGTAGAATCGCGAGCTACTGGGAATAGCCCCAAAAATTGCCGTGATATCTGCTACCAATGGAGGTAGGGGAATAATTGTCTTGTTTACCTTCCTGAGATCCTGGACTAGCCTCCATGAACCATCTGCTTTCCTTACTGGATTAATAGGTGTGTTCCAGGGACTTATTGTCGGTCTGGGAACACCCATTGTCAGATAAATTTGTATGACTGGTCTTATACCCTCTATCTTTTCTTCAGACAGGGGATACTGTTTTTGAAAACAAGGGACCGCGCCTTGTTTTAAGTTTGGCTTGTAAGGGGTGCAATTTACAAAGCCTACTGCAGTTTTGTCCTCCACCCAAATTGGGTGGGAGATCAGGTCATTTGGTAGAAGCATGTGAAGTCCTATATGGTCCCTTCTCTTTGGATTAGTCAGTTCACACATCTTAGACTTAGCTGTCAGTCTTCCTTGATTGTCAAATGTTATGCTGATCATGAGTTCGGACATTAATTCTCTACCCATCAACGCAACTGGGCACATGGGCAGGACTGCAAAGGTCAATTTTACAATGAGTATGTCATCTGGGGTACGCACCTCCAGTGGAGGGGTCACCTTGTGTGTCACATCTGTTCCATTTATTCCCATAGAACACCCTTATGTTATGTTATGTTTGATTTTTGGTCTTTTTTTGTTTTCTGTTGTTTAACCATTACAAGTTTGTCTTCTGCTGCTATCTGTTCTACTGTTTCATCTGCCGAATCCTGCCCGTCGGGATGTTCTGTCTCCTTCTCTGGGTCATCATCCTCCTTAACCTCTTCCTCCACATCAGCTCTTTTCTCCTGTCCCTTCTTCTTGTAAGCTCCTCTTGCTGACTGTGACTGTACTGCTTCCTTTCTTTCCCTTGCTCTTTTCTCAGATTCCTCTTTCTTTCGTCTCCCTCCACCTTTGATACTCTTCCTCATCCTCCTTTCTCTGTCCGTCTTTCTCTACTGCTGTTCCGATAACCACTGCAGTTGTCAGTGAACCCAGATCCGGATAAATAGTCAACGGATCATTTGTTTTAGGCTTCTCATGGTCTGTCTCCTTCTCCGCTGAGTATAATACGTAGGGCGGGGGTGCAGTCGGAGTAGGTGGGGGTGGTAGGTCAGGTATGAGGACACTATTGTCATAGGCTGGAGGTACCGTCTTCTTCACATATATGTGGGAAGTCGGGGGAAATTTATTTCTATATTCCTTCAGTGCCTTTTCCCATTTTTTTTAAAACATTTTATCATATAATTTTCATCCCAGACACCGGAGGGGTAATTATGCTTTGGGTGTACCCCACAAATTTTCTTTACCTCCTCCCACTGTTGCTCTGAGCCAGGACCGCCGGGGCCAAACAACTTATTTCAAGTTGGCTTGCTCTTTTCCTCACCAATTCCCAAAATGGGTCTACATAATATTCCCCACAGGTGCCTGCTATATACATGTAAGGACATGGTTTAGTCTGCTCACCTTCAGACTCATCTTTGCCCAACTTATTTCCCATGTCTACTTATCAATTAGAAAACAATTCGATAGAAAATGAATACAATAGATCAGATTATCAATATACACATAGACAATGAAATCAACAAGTATCACAATTCATTTGCATTATTCAATAACACGGGGTCATTATATAGATCCTATATACAATATATGAGTAAAAATCATGAGGATGCAGACAATATGGACACCAGTAACGCGTTACTCTCGCAATACGCCTAATTCTTACTTTGAACATTTACAAATAATTATCCACAATACAACTTTCCTTTTATACAATTAGCACCGGCACACCCCAGACATTTCCCTAAAAACGGAACTTAGCTCCGTTTTAATTTTCCCTTCCTCTTTTATTTCTTTTACTATATTGAGCGAGAACAGAACCCCTCAATGTTACCTGTACAGTCTAAACTGTCACAGATCTGATAAACTTGCGGAGAACGAGTCTGACCCTACCCGCAGATAAAACAAAACCTCTGTGTTAGGAGCGAGAACAGAACCCCTCCTTCATAAAACACTAAACTACACTATTAGGAGTGAGAGCAGAACCCCTCCTTCATAAAACACTAAACTACACTATTAGGAGTGAGAGCAGAACCCCTCCTTCATAAAACACTAAACTACACTATTAGGAGCGAGAACAGAACCCCTCCTGCAGAAAACACTAAACTACTTTATTAGGAGCGAGAACAGAACCCCTCCTTCATAAAACACTAAACTACTTTCAGTTTCACTACACTAACTCGTGAGACGTCACCGTATCCAGAGAAAGCAATATCATAATATAACAAAGGTATATTGAAACAATATTACTCACCCGGATTATCGGGACCCCACTTCTGGTACCAGCTGTAAGGTATTCCCCCTTTCCTGGAATCCTTATATTCTTATTTCTTATATTTTCTTTGTGCTGCGCAGCGTCTGGGTGTGGCACGGGATCGATCGCGATCGGGCAATCAAAGTAACCAACACTCAAGTAGGATACAGGAAGATTGCAAAGTTTATTACGTACATTACAGCTTATAAAGGTAAAAACCACAAACCCAAATTATCCAATAGTGAAGTAAACCTAACTTATCCAATAGCAAAGCGTACCTTTTACTTTTACCCAGATACTAGACAAGGTTCACCTTTCACTAAACTGTTAAACCTCAGTCAGTACATTCTGCCTTTTTTGGCTGTGTCCCCAGATCTCTTATCTGAGCATTAGAGATGAGCGAAGTATTCAAAAATTCGATTCGACTGATTCGGCGAATTCGTGGAAAATATTCGATTCGAGTCGAATATATTCGCTGTGAATTTAACTTAAAAAAAGGTGTTTCTAGGCTTCAGAGAGACTTAATATTAGTGCAGAACACTGTACCTTTAATTTAAATGCCCTTGGAGTCTGCTGGGGAAGAGAAATAATACTGTCAGTCAGTACGACATGCAGATGAGTGCCGTCGATCTTAGAATCACCGCACATTTCACTCATTTGGCCAGTCACGAGGCCAAAACCAGTGTTTGGAGCCACAGTGTGGCGGTGGAGGCAGCAGCAATGGGAGGCCATACAGCAACCTATGACAAAATGGAAACCAGCAGGAGTGTGAGGAGACCTGAAAGTGGCACATGGCAGAGTGTGAGCAATGGGAGGCGGTACAGGGACCCAGGTCACACTGTGGGCCCAGCAGCAGCGTGACCAGGCGGTACGGGGGCCCATGGCAGATTTGGGGCCTGGCGGCACCTATGGGAGGCCTTTAATCTGCCAGCAACCTATGACAAAATGGAAAACCGCAGGAGTGTGAGGAGACCTCAAAGTGGCACATGGTAGAGTGGGAGCAATGGGAGGCGGTACAGGGACCCAGGTCACACTGTGGGCCCAGCAGCAGCGTGACCAGGCGGTACGGGGGCCCATTGGCGATTTGGGGCCTGGCGGCACCTATGGGAGGCCTTTAATCTGCCAGCAACCTATGACAAAATGGAAAACCGCAGGAGTGTGAGGAGACCTCAAAGTGGCACATGGTAGAGTGGGAGCAATGGGAGGCGGTACAGGGACCCAGGTCACACTGTGGGCTCAGCAGCAGCGTGACCAGGCGGTACGGGGGCCCATGGCAGATTTGGGGCCTGGCGGCACCTATGGGAGGCCTGTAACCTGCCAGCAACCTATGACAAAATGGAAAACCGCAGGAGTGTGAGGAGACCTCAAAGTGGCACATGGCAGAGTGGGAGCAATGGGAGGCGGTACAGGGACCCAGGTCACACTGTGGGCTCAGCAGCAGCGTGACCAGGCGGTACGGGGGCCCATTGGCGATTTGGGGCCTGGCGGCACCTATGGGAGGCCTTTAATCTGCCAGCAACCTATGACAAAATGGAAAACCGCAGGAGTGTGAGGAGACCTCAAAGTGGCACATGGCAGAGTGGGAGCAATGGGAGGCGGTACAGGGACCCAGGTCACACTGTGGGACCAGCAGCAGCGTGACCAGGCGGTACGGGGGCCCATGGCCGATTTGGGGCCTGGCGGCACCTATGGGAGGCCTGTAATCTGCCAGCAACCTATGACAAAATTGAAAAAAAAAGGTGTGAAAAAGGCCACTATTTTAGAACGGTAGCGAGGGTCCAACAAGGTGGACAGCCAAAAGTCATCCCTCTGTCTGATGGTTATTATTCAGCTGTCGCTACGCAAGCAACCGAGCATGCTATGGGCCATTTGTGCCAAGGAATGCGAGGGACTCCCTGCCTCCATCTCCACAGCATACTGCCACGGTGCGTCTGGGTCCTCTGTCTCCTCCTCCTCCTCCTCTACCAGATGCTCCTGCTCCTCCACTCCTGTCCGCTGAGTGGAAAAACCACCCATTTCACTCAATAATTCCTGAGCACCAATGTCCTCCTCTACCTCCTCCTCTTCTTCCTGTCCTCCCCCACAGGGGTCATGTGGCGTTGAGATCTGTGCGCCACGTCTACCGCACTCTGACCAGCCATTGTTAACAGCATTTGTTCCAGGACGTGCAACAGAGGAATGACCTCGTTCATCCCATAGTCCTGCCGACTCACGAATAGCGTGGCCTCCTCAAAGGGCCTGAGCAAGCGCAGGTGTCACGCATGAGCTGCCAATGGCTGACATCGAAGTTACACAGGGGAGTACCTTTATCCGCTTTTAACATCAGGAAATCTGTGATGGCCTTTCGCTGTTCGTAAAGGCGGTCTAACATATGTAGGGTTGAATTCCACCTTGTTGCAATGTCACAGCATGAGGAGTCGGTACAGGGGCCCATGGCAGATTAGGGGCCTGGCAGCAGCTATGGGAGGCCCGTAATCTGCCAGCACCCTATGACAAAAAATTGAACACACCAGCAGTGTGTGAGGAGACCTGAAAGTGGCACATGGCATGAGAGACTGTGGACCTGGCAGCAGCATGAGGAGGCGGTATAGGGGCCCATGGCAGATTAGGGGCCTGGCAGCAGCTATGGGAGGCCCGTAATCTGCCAGCACCCTATGTCAAAAAATTGAACACACCAGCAGTGTGAGGAGACCTGAAAGTGGCACATGGCATGAGAGACTGTGGACCTGGCAGCAGCATGAGGAGGCGGTATAGGGGCCCATGGCAGATTAGGGGCCTGGCAGCAGCTATGGGAGGCCCGTAATCTGCCAGCACCCTATGACAAAAAATTGAACACACCAGCAGTGTGTGAGGAGACCTGAAAGTGGCACATGTTTGTGGCATGATTCATGGCGGATTTAGTCAGTTGTGTCAGGAACTGGTGGTTTGAAATCCAGACTAATCCACGCCTGATTCATTTTCACAAACGTGAGTCTCTCCACACTTTGGGTGGACAGTCGTGTCCTCCACGGAGTTACAATACCTCCTGCCGCACTAAACACGCGCTCCGATGCCACGCTACTGGCCGGGCATGACAGCCTTTCAAGGGCAAATTCAGCTAGTTGGGGCCAAAGGTCAAGTTTCGTTGCCCAGTAGTCAAGGGGATTGTCTACCTCGGTTGGCAGGGTGCTGTCCAAGTAGGCCCAAGCCTGTTGTTTGAGCTCCTGCTCCAGGTCCACCTGATGCTGCTGCTGCGGCTGGTTCGTAGTTTCCTCACTGCGCTGGTGAAGAAAGCTACTCATCATCGACTGCAGACTGAGGCAGCCGCTGCTGGTGGAGCTGCCACTGCTCCTACCACCCCACCCCTCCCCTGCTGCCATGGCAGCGGAACGCGAGCGCACAGGGCCCACAGTGTCTGAGGATTGACGTTGGCGCAGAAAGGCAGAGACCAACTGACTACATAGGTGGTTTTTATAGTACGTAATTTTGGCCTCCCTCTCAGCAGGTGTGAAAAAGGCCACCATTTTGGAACGGTAGTGAGGGTCCAACAAGGTGGACAGCCAAAAGTCATCCCTCTGTCTGATGGTTATTATTCGGCTGTCGCTACGCAAGCAAGCAAGCGAGCATGCTATGGGCCATTTGTGCCAAGGAATGCGAGGGACTCCCTGCCTCCATCTCCACAGCATACTGCCACGGTGCGTCTGGGTCCTCTGTCTCCTCCTCCTCTACCAGATGCTCCTGCTCCTCCACTCCTGTCCGCTGAGTGGAAAAACCACCCATTTCACTCAATAATTCCTGAGCACAAATGTCCTCCTCTACCTCCTCCTCTTCTTCCTGTCCTGCCCCCACAGGGGTCATGTGGCGTTGAGATCTGTGCGCCACGTCTACCGCACCCTGACCAGCCATTGTTAACAGCATTTGTTTCAGGACGTGCAACAGAGGAATGACGTCGTTCATCCCATAGTCCTGCCGACTCACGAATAGCGTGGCCTCCTCAAAGGGCCTGAGCAAGCGGCAGGTGTCACGCATGAGCTGCCAATGGCTGACATCGAAGTTACACAGGGGAGTACCTTTATCCGCTTGTAACATCAGGAAATCGGTGATGGCCTTTCGCTGCTCGTAAAGGCGGTCTAACATGTGTAGGGTTGAATTCCACCTTGTTGCAACGTCGCAGATCAGGCGATGCTGTGGAATTCCGTTCTGCCGCTGCAGCTCAAGGAGGGTGTGCTTTGCGGTGTAGGAATGGCTGAAATGCATGCAAAGTTTACGTGACATTTTAAGGATGTCTTGCAGTGGGATGGTGGATTTTAGGAACCGCTTGACAACCAGATTGAACACGTGAGCCATGCATGGCGCATGGCACAACCTTCCTTGACGCAGAGCAGACACCATGTTCTTTCCGTTGTCGGTCAACATGGTTCCGATTTTCAGTTTGCGCGGAGACAGCCATCTGTCGATTTCTCTGTTCATTACACTCAGCAGTTCCTCCCCTGTGTGACTACGTTCGCCAAGGCATACCAGGTGCAGCACAGCGTGACACCGTTGCGCCCTGCACATGTGATATGCCGGTCGGGTAATGGGACTTGGCACGGGGGTGGCGGCTGAGGACACGGCGGAAGAAGAGGTGGTAGAGGCGGACATGTTTGCTGGACCAAGGACGTGCAAACGTGGAGGCAAAAGCGTCGTGACCTGTCCAAGTTGCTGGTGCGGCTGTGCCGGCACCACGTTCACCCAGTGGGCCGTAAATGACATGTACTGTCCCTGACCGTAGTTACAGCTCCACACGTCGGCGCTGCCGTGCACTTTGGCAGAGACCGACATGCTCAAAGACTGGCCCACCATCTCTTCTACATGTGAATGCAGGGCTGGCACTGCCTTTTTGGCGAAGAAATGCCGGCTTGGCACTCTCCACCGCGGCGCGGCACAAGCCATCATTTCTCGGAAAGGTGCTGAGTCCACCACTTGGAAAGGGAGGGACTGCAGCACCAGCAACTTGGACAGGAGGACGTTCAGCTTTTGCACCGTCGGGTGCGTGCTCGCAAACTGTTGTCTCTTGGAAACGGATTCCAAGAAAGACTGCTGACGGAATCCGAGAAGAGGAGTAGCAGGAGAAGGAGCATCTGAACGAGCGGAAGATGCCAACGAGCGACAACTCCCCTCAGCAGAGGTGTTGGAGCCTTGACTGGCTGATAGAGGGCGATTGACGACGTTGGGTGACGGAGCAAGTAACGGAGCGGGTGATGGAGCGGGGGCTGGGGCAGGCAGAACCGCCGTATCTTTATCACGGTTTTCCCAGGCCACCAAATGGCGACGCTGCATATGCTGACGCAACGCTGTAGTCCCAACATGGGCCCCCTGGCCACGCTTGACTTTCTGGCCACATAGTCGACATACGGCTACGTTTACTTCCTCGGGCGGCTTGACGAAAAATTGCCACACCTCCGAGTAGGAAACTTTGCCCCCGCTACTCCTCACTGGCTGACTGCTACTTCCTCCGTGCGCACCGGCACCACTACTGGCCGTGGTGGTAGGCTGCAGTGGAGCTGGTGCTCTACTCTGTGGACGTTTGGCTCCACTGACACTGATGCGACCCTGCTGCCTCCTGGGCAACCCACCGACTGTTTCGCTCGCTGCCAAGCTGGCACCCTCTTCTCCTGATGATGCGGAAGAAATTACCTGATGACGACGAGGCTGCCAAGTGCGATCAACCTCCTCATCATCAAGTAGGGTCTCCGCCTCACTACTAGCCCCCTCGGCTGCGTCTGGGTCAGGAGACAGACCTGTCTCTAGACCGGCTACCGAGCCACTCTCCTCGCCAGTACTTCTTCACCTGGCTGCTGAAGAGGCGGATGTCTCCCCCCGTTCCTGACCGCCCTCTGTTAGCTCTTCCTCACTGTACAGTGGGGCTGAGCCCACAGCATGCGATACTTCGCTTGGTGAGGGAACAGCAAAGGACAGGGGCAGGTAGAGGACATGTGATTTCAGTGGGCTTGCTCCCGGGCCATGCCAACTAACGGTTGTGTCTGACGTACCCACCGACCGTTGGCTGTAGGTGTCAGAGGTGACCTGGGAAGAGGAAGACGACCGAGCCAACCAATCGATGACGGCAGGGTTGTCGGTGGAGACACGACCGCTGGATGACACCGGGAGCACTGGCCTCTGGCTGCGAATAGTGCTGCCTCGACCCCTTCCTCTGCTGCCACGTCTCCTCGCTCCTGAAACATTGCCTCCTCTGCCACTCCTCTGCATGTTGTCTGACATACTCTTTAATTCAACGATTCTGTGTCCCTGAGTAACAATTCTGTGTCCCTGAGTAACAATTCTGTGGCCCTAAGTAACGGTTCTGTGGCCCTCAGTAACAATTCTGTGTCCCTGAGTAACAATTCTGTGGCCCTAAGTAACGGTTCTGTGGCCCTCAGTAACAATTCTGTGTCCCTCAGTAACAATTCTGTGTCTGTCCCTGAGTAACAATTCTGTGGCCCTAAGTAACGGTTCTGTGGCCCTCAGTAACAATTCTGTGTCCCTGATTAACGTTTCTGTGGCCCTAAGTAACGGTTCTGTGGCCCTCAGTAACAATTCTGTGTCCCTGAGTAACAATCCTGTGTCCCTGAGTAACAATCCTGTGTCTGTCCGAGTAACAATTCTGTGGCCCTAAGTAACAGTTCTGTGGCCCTCAGTAACAATTCTGTGTCCCTGAGTAACAATTCTGTGGCCCTAAGTAACGGTTCTGTGGCCCTCAGTAACAATTCTGTGTCCCTGAGTAACAATTCTGTGTCTGTCCGAGTAACAATTCTGTGGCCCTCAGTAACAATTCTGTGTCCCTGAGTAACAATTCTGTGGCCCTAAGTAACGGTTCTGTGGCCCTCAGTAACAATTCTGTGTCCCTGAGTAACAATTCTGTGGCCCTAAGTAACGGTTGTGGCCCTCAGTAACAATTCTGTGTCCCTCAGTAACAATTCTGTGTCTGTCCCTGAGTAACAATTCTGTGGCCCTAAGTAACGGTTATGTGGCCCTCAGTAACAATTCTGTGTCCCTGAGTAACGTTTCTGTGGCCCTAAGTAACGGTTCTGTGGCCCTCAGTAACAATTCTGTGTCCCTGAGTAACAATTCTGTGTCTGTCCCTGAGTAACAATTCTGTGGCCCTAAGTAACAGTTCTGTGGCCCTCAGTAACAGTTCTGTGGCCCTCAGTAACAATTCTGTGTCTGTCCCTGAGTAACAATTCTGTGGCCCTAACTAACGTTTCTGTGGCCCTAAGTAACAGTTCTGTGGCCCTCAGTAACAATTCTGTGTCTGTCCCTGAGTAACAATTCTGTGGCCCTAACTAACGTTTCTGTGGCCCTAAGTAACAGTTCTGTGGCCCTCAGTAACAATTCTGTGTCTGTCCCTGAGTAACAATTCTGTGGCCCTAACTAACGTTTCTGTGGCCCTAAGTAACAGTTCTGTGGCCCTCAGTAACAATTCTGTGTCTGTCCCTGAGTAACAATTCTGTGGCCCTAACTAACGTTTTTGTGGCCCTAAGTAACAATTCTCTGGCACTCAGTAACAATTCTGTCTGTCCCTGAGTAACAATTCTGGCCCTAACTAGCGTTTCTTTGGCCCTAAGTAACGATTCTGTGGCCCTCATTAACAATTCTGTGTCCCTGAGTAATGCTTCTCTGTCCCCAAGTAACGTTTCTGTGGCCCTAACTCTGTCCCTAATACAGAGCGGTCTGCCTCTGTTCAATGACTGGAGGCAAATGAAGAATTCCAAAATGGCCGCTATTTATAGCTCGACCATTACACAGTGCTGGCTGGCTGGCTGGCTGCTGATTGGCTAATGCGATCACATGTCATTAAGGAATGCATTATGGGTCAGCGCGCCTTGTCTGCGCGCCTTCCCAGACATCCCCGCTCCGTCGCCGCACATGTCCGCCGCTATTTTAGGAAAAATTTCGATTCGCGCGTCCGAAGTAGGCTATTTTTCGGATTCCAATTTTCCAATATTCGACTCGAATTCCACTTCGCCTACTTCGATTCGCTCATCTCTACTGAGCATCTATCTATGTTTTCTAAGATATTTTGCAGACACCTGCAGTCTAGCGTTCTTCCTGTTACATTTGCGGTTGTACCTGTGACATACATACACATACTAAAATTTTCCATATAAGCTTGAAAATAATGCTGACATTTCTTATATCATTTACTTAAGATATCATAATTTCATCTACTTAAAGCATCACTCTAACTCTTATCACAATGCAAGCATAATGAATACAACATGGTATACCTGAATCAATAGCCCTAGCTCAGATTTTCCCACAATTCCCACTGACCCCCCAATGTAAGGGACATTCTTCCCACTGACCACCAATGTAAGGCACATTCTTCCCACTGACCCCCAATGTAAGGGACATTCTTCCCACTGACCCCCAATGTAAGGGACATTCTTCCCACTGACCCCCAATATAAGGGACATTCTTCCCACTGACCCCCAATGTAAGGAACATTCTTCCCACTGACCACCAATGTAAGGGACATTCTTCCCACTGACCACCAATGTAAGGGACATTCTTCCCACTGATCCCCAATGTAAGGGACATTCTTCCCACTGACCCCCAATGTAAGGGACATTCTTCCCACTGATCACCAATGTAAGGGACATTCTTCCCACTGACCCCCAATGTAAGGGACATTCTTCCCACTGATCACCAATGTAAGGGACATTCTTCCCACTGACCACCAATGTAAGGGACATTCTTCCCACTGACCTCCAATGTAAGGGACATTCTTCCCACTGACCCCTCAATGTAAGGGACATTCTTCCCACTGATCACCAATGTAAGGGACATTCTTCCCATTGACCGCCAATGTAAGGGACGCTCTTCCCACTGACCCCCAATGTAAGGGACGCTCTTCCCACTGACCCCCAATGTAAGGGACATTCTTCCCACTGACCCCCAATGTAAGGGACATTCTTCCCACTGACCACCAATGTAAGGGACATTCTTCCCACTGACCACCAATGTAAGGGACGTTTTTCCCACTGACTCCCAATGTAAGGGACATTCTTCCCACTAACCTCCAATGTAAGGGACATTCTTCCCACTGACCACCAATGTAAGGGACATTCTTCCCACTGACCACCAATGTAAGGGACGTTTTTCCCACTGACTCCCAATGTAAGGGACGTTCTTCCCACTGACCACCAATGTAAGGGACATTCTTCCCACTGACCACCAATGTAAGGGACGTTCTTCCCACTGACCCCCAATGTACGGGACGTTCTTCCCACTGACCACCAATGTAAGGGACATTCTTCCCACTGACCACCAATGTAAGGGACATTCTTCCCACTAACCTCCAATGTAAGGGACGTTCTTCCCACTGACCACCAATGTAAGGGACATTCTTCCCACTGACCACCAATGTAAGGGACGTTTTTCCCACTGACCCCCAATGTAAGGGACATTCTTCCCACTGACCACCAATGTAAGGGACATTCTTCCCACTGACCACCAATGTAAGGGACGTTCTTCCCACTGACCCCCAATGTAAGGGACATTCTTCCCACTGATCACCAATGTAAGGGACATTCTTCCCACTGATCACCAATGTAAGGGACATTCTTCCCACTGATCACCAATGTAAGGGCCATTCTTCCCACTGACCCCCAATGTAAGGGACATTCTTCCCACTGACCCCCAATGTAAGGGACATTCTTCCTACTGTCTACCAATACACACTGACAGCTGAATGAGTGATTGGTTAAGAATGTAGCAACCCCACCTGTTGTGTTTACAAACACTGATTTGGACTGCTTTTTTGCCAGCTAAAACAGCTAACACCTTCACTAAATATACAATAATACTGGCTTTGGTTAATCAAAGCCAACCCTTGCTATATGCTGGGGAAGGGGGGGGTGTCCCAGAAGCAGGACTGGATGTGCTACACATGTCCTGTGTACAACAATTATTTTTTTGGGGGTATGTGTAGCACGCCCAAAAGTCTGCAACTGGTTTTAAAATACAAGAAGGATCTAAGGATGTGAATGCAGCTGTCATTAGATGCCAAGGAACACTGTCTGTCAACCAAACGATCAATCAGCTTCCTCGACAACATTATAGCCAATAGGAGGTAGGTGTATTTTGAATGGAGGTTGATTATGCTAAAGGAGAAGGAAGAGTGGGGTATACAGAAGAGGACTCCATAATACCAAAGATTGTGACAGTGGGAACTTCACCTGGAGATGACACTAAATCTACACTATGAGAAAGCCTGGTTTCTGCAATCCCTTGAGTAGCCTGGAGTCCTAGTTGCCCATAGAGGTCATGAAGCCACTATAACCCCGACTAAGCGGCTTTTTAGTGGATTCCTATTGCAGACAGACCATTGTCAATGCTCATTGGTTAGGAAAGTTAGATTTCATATGTGTGTTGTATGCATATGTGTAGTACTCTGTATGTCTTGTATTGTTTTCCTACAATTCTAGGTCATTTGTATGTGCAGCTTTCTTGTTTAGTAAAAGCACATTAGTATATTGTAGGGTTTCCCTGCTTCACCACAAAGTAAAAGAAAAGCCAAAAAGATATCGGTGCAAAGCCGGCATACCTTTCACTTTTGTGGTACCCCCAAGTTCCTCTAACGGTATAAATATCAGCAGTCATTTCCCATTCACAGACCTACTGCGGAGTGTTTGGACTCCAGACGGTAATTCTATCACACAGAGTCCATAGTGCTGAAGAGTCTGAGCCGGCCTGGTCCACATTGCGTCCTCATCTCTACACCAACAGGTAAGAACTCTAGAAATGGACGGGGGTCCTATAAACACTCATTACTGATAGACGAGACCAAAAGGAGCTTATCAGAAATATATGGACATATAGGAGTACCGAACATCTTCTACAGGGGAAACTCGAAAAATGAGAATATGGTGCAAAAGTTCATTTATTTCAGTTCAGCAACTTAAAAGGTGAAACTAATATATGAGACTCATTCCATGCAAAGCAAGATAGTTCAAGCCGTGATTTGTCATCATTGTGATGATTATGGCTTACAGCTCATGAAAACCCCAAATCCACAATCTCAGAAAATGAGAATATTCCATGCAATCAATAAAACACGGATTGTACATAGAACAATATCGCACCTCTGAGAAGTAGAAGCTGCATATGTACTCAGTACTTGGTTTGGGCCCCTTTTGCAGCAATTACTGCCTCAATGCGGCGTGGCATGGAAGCTATCAGCCTGTGGCACTGCTGAGGTGTTATGGAAGACCAGGATGCTTCAATAGCGGCCTTCAGCTCTTCTGCATTGTTCGGTCTCATGTCTCTCATCTTTCTCTTGGCAATGCCCCATAGATTCTCTATGGGGTTCAGGTCAGGCGAGTTTGCTGGCCAATCAAGCACAGTAATCCCACGGTCATTGAACCAGGTTTTGGTGCTTTTGGCAGTGTGGGCAGGTGCCAAGTCCTGCTGGAAAATGAAGTCAGCATCCCCAAAAAGCTTGTCTGCGGAAGGAAGCATGAAGTGCTCCAAAATCTCCTGGTAGACATCTGTGTTGACCCTGGACTTAATGAAGCACAGTGGACCAACCCCAGCAGATGACATGGCTCCCCAAATCAACACAGACTGTGGAAGCTTCACACTGGACTTCAAGCATCTTGCAGTGTGTGCCCCTCCATTCTTCCTCCATACTCGGGGCCCTTGGGCCTCTCCATTCTTCCTCCATACTCGGGGTCCTTGGGCCTCTCCATTCTTCCTCCATACTCGGGGTCCTTGGGCCTCTCCATTCTTCCTCCATACTCGGGGTCCTTGGGCCTCTCCATTCTTCCTCCATACTCGGGGTCCTTGGGCCGCTCCATTCTTCCTCCATACTCGGAGTCCTTGGGCCGCTCCATTCTTCCTCCATACTCGGGGTCCTTGTGCCTCTCCATTCTTCCTCCATACTCGGGGTCTTTGGTTTCCTAAATGACATGCAAAAGTTGCTCTCATCAGAAAAGAGGACTTTGGACCACTGAGCAACAGACCAGGTCTGTTTTTCTTTAGCCCAGGTAAGACGCTTCTGACGTTGTTTGTTGTCCAGGAGCGGCTTGACAAGAGGAATACGACATTTGAAGCCCATGTCCAGGATCCGTCTGTGTGTGGTGGCTCTTGATACACTGACTCTAGCCTCAGTCCACTCCTTGTGAAAGTCCCCAACACTTTTGAATGGCCTTTTCCTGACAATCCTCTCCAGGCTGCGGTCATCCTGCTGCTTGTGCACCTTTTTCTTCCACACTTTTCCCCTCCACATAACTTTCTATTAATGTGCTTTGATACAACACTTTGGGAACATCCAACTTCTTTTGCAATTCCCTTTTGAGGCTTTCCCTCCTTATGGAGGGTGTCAGTGATGGTGTCAGGTCAGCAGTCTTTCCCATGATTGTGATTCCTACTGAACCAGACTGAGAGACCATTTAAAGGCTTAGGAACCCTTTGCAGGTGTTATGGCTGAATGAGCTGATTAGAGTGGGACACTTTGAGCTGAGATTATTCCACCTTTTCACAATATTCTCATTTTCTGAGATTGTGGATTTGGGGTTTTCATGAGCTGTAAGCCATAATCATCACAATGATGACAAATCACGGCTTGAACTATCTTGCTTTGCATGTAATGAGTCTCATATATTAGTTTCACCTTTTAAGTTGCTGCACTGAAATAAATGAACTTTTGCACCATATTCTCATTTTTCGAGTTTCACCTGTATGTACTTCTGAATCAAGAGGAGCGAGATGCTAACACCCAACCACATACCAAATGGATATTTGCACATATTTAGGGGAGCGCTGCACCATATTGTTTATAATCTACAACTGTAAATAAACTATTTTTGCTTTTACAGTTACCTTCTGATAGTGGCACAGTACAGTACAGGACCACAACTGGCCTATAGTGGAAGAGAGTTACTAACGGGAGAAGGGAGGGTAGGTGGGAGATGGTGGAGCTGAAGGATCATCAGCAATAGGAGATGGAGGGCAAGGTGGAATTGGGCCCACACCTCATATTGACGGAGCTTAAGGGTCATTAATATTAGGAGATGGAGGGTGATAGGAATCAGCCTATGTCTGTAGCCCGTCCTCATCACTTTCATCACCAGGCCTGGGAGAAATAAAGCTCCAGACACCGAAAAGCTTAATGCAAGACATGAACTCAGTAGGCGTTGCTTAACCCCTTCCATACCGGGCACTTTTACCCCCTTCCTGCCCAGGCCGATTTTCAGGTTTCAGCGCTCTCACACTTGAATGACAATTGCGCGGTCATACAACATTGTACCCAAACTAAAACATGATTTGCCAATGGCTCCCACTGCACTCAGAGTCTCCTGTGACACCAGGGAGAGGGAACAGTGCTGAATCAGTGGAGGAGTTGGGTACGTGTTTTTTCTTTGGGGCGGGGGGCATGCTACAAGCAAAGGGAATACATCAATGTTTTGACTTTAGAACCAATCTAATCCAATCACCATTGACTGTGTCAAGCCTGATATTGATTGTCCAAGAACAGGATGGGAGGTGCGAAGGTTTGTGGCACCACCCCGTTCTAACTATAGAAGCCATCCATCCAGTCTGCAGTGGGTGTTAATCATTTGAGTCACATGGCTGAAGGTATGAATTGTAGTTAAATCAGTAGGATGAATATGTTAAAAGGGCATCCTATGTGGAGGACAGATATATGGAAGGCCCCCCAACCCCTGAATAGGGAGCATTGTTTTAGTCTGACCTTTTGCCAACTGGCTTTTCTCTCTGTCATTATCCCGATCCCAAGAATATCGATCTTGGGGTCCTGACCCTAGTTTGCCCTTCCAAAGTTGATCTGTTTGTAGAGAGGTTGTTGTAATCCCCCCCAATGTACAAGTCTTTGTATTCCTCCCTACATTGCACTACATATACCAAGTTATGTCTCTCGTGGTTGGGTGTTGGGTCATTTGGATGTACAAGTTTCTGTCTCAGTGTACTGCTGGTCTTGAAAGTTTGTGGGCGGGTGTGGCATGGTGCAGCAGCGATAGCACAGAGTCCGGTTGCAGAAAACAGAACTTGTATTGAAGGCAAAGTTCAACAATACCAACAGCCCAGTGGGAAGGCAGCCAACTGGGAACACTCACAGGTCTTAACAGGAATTTGGAATGGAAAGAGGCTTGGATGTGCCGACAGCATCTGTCTCAGAGGGCTGAATACGTCCTGGCTCGTCTGTGCCAAAAATGGTAGGATTCCGGGGGGATGACTTATCCCTGTACTGTCCCTATTTGTTTGGAATCTTTCATTGCTGCTATTCACTTTCCCTGACAGACAGGTGACCTGTCCCTACACTATCCACTCGTAAAATGTGCACCAAGCCAGGGTCTTAAATAGACTCTGCCTTATCCAAGATGGCAGCCAGAGTCACATGGGGCAGCAGCATCCAACCGGATCACTTCTCCAGTAGTCCAGAAAAGCATAGAAGAGTATGTTCCTCTTGACTTCCACTGCAGTTGAGCAGCACCTGCCTACAAGGCACAGGCCCAGATTGAAGTCCAGCATTAGACTGAGACAGGGGCCACACACAGGGTCTGAGGGTTAGGAACACTTTGAATGGAATTTCCTGTATCACACATAACCAAAGCAAGCAGTGCATGCATCCTGAAAATATGCCCATTTATTGCAATGTATCACCTGACTAGGACTGTCTTGATCTGGCCTGACTTTTCTCATCTTGCTTTTCCACTTCATAGAAGTTTTTTGAGGGCCAACTGCTGATCCCAGAGACTTCATGACCACCTCCCCCCTGAGAAGACAAATGTCCCATCTAACCGAACAGCTGGACAACATGGAACAACCTCATGAGCAGAGGGGTTTTCATGGAGAATTGGAGGTGGGTAAAGTTCAAAACACAACTAAGAGGATGTAAGAAAAGCTCATACCTTACTACACCATTGAGGCATGTTCCTTCCTAAGATCTTCCTTTGTTATGCATAAAGCAGAACGTTACTCTGTCTCAATCTACAGAATTTTTTTTAATCTTTATACTGCTAGTATTAGTAAATAAATAGGAAGATATATTATATTTACTTGTTTTACATTTCTTTAGTTACTTCCTGGTCTCTGGCCTAGGCCAAAATTATGTCATACATCCCAGCAGTCTCCATGGGATGAGGGGCTTTCTCAGCTAAGCACACCCTCCTGCCTGCATGCCTGAGCTAAGCGAAGATGGATTCCATGAAGTAGATGCTATGTGAATCATCTGCTCTAACTCAAGATGGCCGCAACTAGAAATGCTAGGGGGTGAATTCTTAACAAAATAAAGCATGGAGAAATAGATGGATGGGTGAAGTTTGCTTTGAATTATAAAAATAAATTAAATATTTTTTTTGTTTGTGGTGCTCAGATGAAGTCTAGTTCCGCTTTGAGAAGAATTCTGCAAAGACAACAATCTTTCAAAAAAATACACAGGATAATAAAAGTGAAAAGTCGGATAAGTATGTACCCTCCATGTCCAAAATAGGGGCTACTAGAGAAATTTTGTTCTGCTGGGTGGTAGACAACCTAGCTGATTTGTATTCTTGTTCATTGGGTTTTTCCCCTAAATTCAGTGGAGCTGCAGTTTCTCCCTTCTGCCAGCAGGTGTCACTAGTACCTCTGGTATTAGTTGGAGACACTACATAAAAGAAGGGTATAGTTGGCCCCCACAGCCCAAATAGACTTGGCAAAAATGATTTAAGAAAAGAAAGATGTGTGGGTGTCAGGGATCCTGTCGCCGTGCAGCGGTGCAACGGCGACGGATTCCCTCGAGTCGCGGCGGTGCAAGTGTGCAGGTGCGGGAGCGTGCGGCCGCGCATGCGCAGTGGCTTGGAAAACTCGCGCATGCGCAGTAAGCGCACACGTCACGTCAGGTGGGCTATTTAAACCTGCTTAGTAGTAAAATCACTGCCTTCTGGTCTACTACGTTCCTGCATATATTCCTGATCCTGATCCCTGTATTCTGCATTACCCGACTAAAAAAGAACTCCGCCTGCACTGACCCCGGCTATCCCTGACCATTCTCTTGCTTGCTCCTTTTGTACTTATCTTCCCGCTTGATACTGACCCGGCTTGCCTGACTCTGCTATATTATGCTGCCTACACCTGCACCTGACCTGCATCTTGTTGGTTACCATACTCACCTACCGCTGCACCCTGCGCTCTGCATTTGGCCTGCATCCGGATTACCGCCATACCTATCAGCCATGGCATCCATGCACCCGCATCCTGACTGCCGCCACACCTACGTTCCTGCACCCGCACCTGGCTTGTGTCCAGATCTCCTGGGTCCCCAGCTACCTGCCGACAGTCTTCAGGATCCACACGGCACTCCTGCCACTCCTGGCTCTGCGCCTCTGTTCCCACTTCCAGGGGCTCCGAGCGGGAGTTGTAAGAGGACGCCCTCTCTCCACATCAGGCTCCCCAACCAGGTACATGACAGTGGGACGTTAATGGTGCAAATATTTCCTCAGGATAAACAGACACAAATAGACTCGGGTAAAAATGAGTAAAGCTGTATTACACATTATCTAAAAAACGTGAAAGCACAAAGACACCATCTACCATAGACACAGTTTGGAAAAAACAACCCTTAAATATAAACTACTCCAAACCACCTTCCTTTAATATACAAAATGATGGAATCATGGATATGCTTGGTAAGCTGATTAATAACTTTGGTGAAGCCAACGCGTTTCACCAAATATGCTTCTTCAGGGGTTCACATATGGGGAAGAGGAAAGCACTGCAAATATATAAAAAGCCATAAAACACACTTATAACAGTCTATGGCAATGGAAAATCATGTACAACTTTTATAGTGATAAATACAGTCAGGTCCATAAATATTGGGACATCGACACAATTCTAACATTTTTGGCTCTATACACCACCACAATGGATTTGAATTAAAATGAACAAGATGTGATTTAACTGCAGACTGTCAGCTTTAATTTGAGGGTATTTACATCCAAATCAGGTGAACGGTGTAGGAATTACAACAGTTTGCATATGTGCCTCCCACTTGTTAAGGGACCAAAAGTAATGGGACAGAATAATAATCATAAATCAAACTTTTACTTTTTAATACTTGGTTGCAAATCCTTTGCAGTCAATTACAGCCTGAAGTCTGGAACGCATAGACACCACCAGACGCTGGGTTTCATCCCTGGTGATGCTCTGCCAGGCCTCTACTGCAACTGTCTTCAGTTCCTGCTTGTTCTTGGGGCATTTTCCCTTCAGTTTTGTCTTCAGCAAGTGAAATGCTCAATCGGATTCCGGTCAGGTGATGGACTTGGCCATTGCAGAACATTCCACTTCTTTGGTTGCTTTTGCAGTCTGCTTTGGGTCATTGTCCATCTGCACTGTGAAGCGTCCAATGAGTTGTGAAGCATTTGGCTGAATATGAGCCGATAATATTCCCGAAACACTTCACAATTCATCCGGCTGCTTCTGTCAGCAGTCACATCATCAATAAATACAAGAGAAGCAGTTCCATTGGCAGCCATACATGCCCCCGCCATGACACTACCACCACCATGATCACTGATGAGGTGGTATGCTGAGGACCATGAGCAGTTCCTTCTCCATACTCTTCTCTTCCCATCACTCTGGTACAAGTTGATGTCGGTCTCCTCTGTCCATAGGATGTTGTTCCAGAACTGTGAAGGCTTTTTTACATGTCGTTTGGCAAACTCTAATCTGGCCTTCCTGTTTTTGAGGCTCACCAATGGTTTCCATCTTGTGGTGAACCCTCTGTATTCACTCTGGTGAAGTCTTCTCTTGATTGGTGACTTTGACACACATACACCTACCTCCTGGAGGGTGTTCTTGATCTGGCCAACTGTTGTGAAGGGTGTTTTCTTCACCAGGGAAAGAATTCTTCGCTCATCCACCACAGTTGTTTTCCGGGGTCTTCCGGGTCTTTTGGTGTTGCTGAGCTCACCGGTGCGTTCCTTCTTTTTAAGAATGTTCCAAACAGTTGTTTTGGCCACGCCTAATGTTTTTGCTATTTCTCTGATGGGTTTGTTTTGTTTTTTCAGCCTAATGATGGCTTCACTGATAGTGACAGCTCTTTGGATCTCATCTTGAGAGTTGACAGCAACAGATTCCAAATGCAAATAGCACACTTGAAATGAACTCTGGACCTTTTATCTGCTCATTGTAATTGGGATAATGAGGGAATAACACACACCTGGCCATGGAACAGCTGAGAAGCCAATTGTCCCATTACTTTTGGTCCCTTAACAAGTGGGAGGCACATATGCAAACTGTTGTAATTCCTACACCGTTCACCTGATTTGGATGTAAATACCCTCAAATTAAAGCTGACAGTCTGCAGTTAAAGCACATCTTGTTTGTTTCATTTCAAATCCATTGTGGTGGTGTATAGAGCCAAAAATGTTAGAATTGTGTCCATGTCCCAATATTTATGGACCTGACTGTACATTTAAAGTGGCAGCTTTAGCTCGGACCCCCTTGCCCAAGGATTCCCTCCAGATAGCTGAATGAGAAGAGGATTTATCTGGGTCTTGCTGTAGAGAGACTTGTAAATGGTTGCTAACAAGTTGTCCTCAGTTGCAGTTTCCTTGGGCATTCCATACAGCCCTTACCTCATCCAAGTTCAATACCCCTAATAAAATCTATAAAAAAAAACCAGATCAAGGACTAACTACTGTCTCTGGTATGCAAGTCTGAGAAAATGCGTGTTGCCTGGCTGTGCAAGACTATAGGGGATCCAAATTTACAGCAACTTCTAATGGGGAGGTGCTACATAACCTTAATGTCACACAATCTTGGAATCACCTGTATTTCTAAATAAACAATTTAAAAAGAAAAAAAAAGAAACCACTGACAGACCATCAGCGTATAGGAGATCACAGCAGCCCAGTAGGAGGCACACAAACCCTTCTGGTGTATGCAGAGTTGTCTGACCACCATTCCGGTCCTGTGGTGCCCTGAAATGTCTATTGGATGAGGCTGTACTCATAGTAGGGTCAGGGAAGGGTGTGAAGGTTGGTCTCAGCATTTTGTGGATCCAGCAGGTGTTCAGTGTGTGTAGAGTACTTATGTATCTGATTATATACAGTATATATATTTCTATTAACAGGAAAATCACTACATCAGATCATGGAAGATTGAAAAGAACCATGAAAATGTAGGATTTAAAATTTCTGGAGACATACCACCTACCAAATTACCCACAAAAAAAGATTTAAGAAAGTATGGAAAATCAGCATTGAAGCCGAACTTGCAGAAGAAACCAACCTTGAGTACAGCAAATGCTGGAGTATCAGCCTCAAATCTTATTAAAGTAATTGACACTGCTGACAGACCAGCTGATACGTATGCTGAAGACACATACGCTCGAGCTGGAACGTACGCCACGGCATCCACAGACAAACCCATGGAGAGGATCCCAAAGGCGGGAGCTTTTGCTGAGGCCGGGGTTGGCAGAGCGGGGGCAAAGTTCAGTGTTTTTGAGGCTGAGGCTAAAGGGCCAAACGCCTTCGCTGGAGCTGAAGCCAGTGCAGTGGGGGCTGGCGCCATGGCCAGAGCAGAAATTGGAAGTGTCTCTGTTGGTGCCGGCCCACTTACAGCTAAGCTTGGCCTTGGTGTGGACACTGGGGCGTCAATTGGAGTTGATGGCGTTGAGATAAAATTCCTGGGCACCGGATTCCGCATAGGGCCAAGACCTAGCTTTTCTATATTCGGCAGTGAGGTGTCATGTGTGATCCAATAAGGTCTTCTCTCACATGTCCTAACTGTGTGTATCAAGCAGAACACACAACAATCATAATGTCAGGATATCAATTATATATACCATATATTACCTGACTACCGCTGAGCACAGACCACCCACCTCCCCCCACCATGAAAATTAATTAGCTTCTGCTTCTTTAATGATATCTCCTTTCCCGGCCTGTGATAGGACAGTGAGGGAGCAGCAGCTCATCGATGACGTCATCCCTGTGCTCCTCCCTCCTGTAACCATGTCCAGTGTTAGGAGAGCTCTGATTGGCTCATAGTGCTCCCTGGATGCACTGAGGATTATAGGAATCCAGTGGGAAGATTCAGAAACAAATGAGAGTTGTGTGTAAAATGATGTTTCATGATTTGTTCGAATGTCTACAGAACAGAGATGAAATGGTATGGAAGTATTTGTCTGGAGTTCTGCTTTAGTCTGTAGGAATCCAACAGGAGGAGATAATAAGAGAACAATATTTTACTGACCTGCCAATTGTTGTCTAATTGCTGTCTTCATGTACCGCTTACTGCTAGTTTAAAGGAAAAAAAATGCTTATTAATCACATTATATCGCTGATCTGATACAAAGTTACCAATGTCATCAAATAGGACCAATAAAATGTAAAGTGAAGATCTGGGCTCAGACTTGTACTTTGTGTGATGTCAGCTCTGGACTACATCGGGGTGTTCCAACCTTTACACCTTCCGCATTGGAAGACGAATTGTCTTGGGTCACATTTGCTGAGGCACAGCAGCCTGCATTGGTCAGGAAAAAGGTTCCTGCACCACTTCTGAACTGCAGCGGCCAGGAAATCGCATGCTGCTCTTCCACCATACAATGTCCCAGCAGTTCCCACACCTGAGAACATGTTGCATTTTAACCACTTCCAGTCCGGACACTTTCCCCCCCTCCAGTCCGGACACTTCCCCCCCTTCCAGTCCGGACACTTTCCCCCCCCTTCCAGTCCGGACACTTTCCCCCCTTCCAGTCCGGACACTTTCCCCCCTTCCTGTCCGGACACTTTCCCCCCCTTCCAGTCCGGACACTTTCACCTCCTTCCAGTCCGGACACTTTGCCCCCCCTTCCAGTCCGGACACTTTCACCCCCCTTCCAGTCCGGACACTTTCACCCCCTTCCAGTCCGGACACTTTCACCCCCTTCCAGTCCGGACACTTTCACCCCCTTCCAGTCCGGACACTTTCCCCCCCTTCCAGTCCGAACATTTTACCCCCTTCCAGTCCGGACACTTTCCCCCCTTCCAGTCCGGACACTTTCTGTTAGGGATCCGGGTGTGACCAGAAATGTGTGGACTGACACAGGGAAGTAGCAGGCTTCAAGAACGCAGGCGTAGTCAGGGCTGGAGAGGTGGAATGGTCAGGCAGGCCGTTTGGTAGTGTTAAGCCGCCTGGCAGAGTCTCTAGCAGCCCACCGCACAGACGCCCTCAGGGCGCGGGGTCTAAGTCCCAGCCTGCTGTTCACCAGGGCCCCTGATGGTGGGGATGGACTTGGTGCAGACTGGAACCAGGTCGCGACCCCCGAGTGCGACCTGCGGTGGTAGAGAGTACTGACAGGGGAGTGCAGGAACGGAATCTAATTTGGAAGAGGCAGACAGATACACTGGTCTGATCCGAACCGGATGGATGGATGGATGGTCGGGTACAGTATGCGTGGTCAGACAGGCCGGGTCGGTATTATGCGGGCAGCGAGGTACAAGAGGAGCGAGCTAAGAATGGTCAGGTCACAAGCCAGGTTCAGCAGGGTGCGAGCAAATACAGTACCAGGGATCAGACGGAAGAGTAGTCAGGCAAGCCAGGGGTTAAACAGGAGAAGAGCAGGATCAGGAACAAGCAGAGGTCGGCAACGGAGTATACAGCAACACAGGAACAGGATACAAGGGCTCATGGGAAACATTTACACCAAGGCACAGATCACAGGCCTGGTTATTCCTTAAATACACCTCCTGCAATCAGCCCCAGGTGTTGGCTGACTGCAGAAGTGAGCTTCTGGCTGCTGAGAGCACCCGCTGGTCAGCCCTGGTACTGCAGCCCACACGGCAGGTGAGTCCCACCACCAGTGCTGAGTCCATTCCGGACACTTTCCCCCCCTTCCAGTCCGGACACTTTCCCCCCCTTCCAGTCCGGACACTTTCCCCCCCTTCCAGTCCGGACACTTTCCCCCCCTTCCAGTCCGGACACTTTCCCCCCCTTCCAGTCCGGACACTTTCACCCCCTTCCAGTCCGGACACTTTCACCCTCTTCCAGTCCGGACACTTTCACCCGCTTCCAGTCCGGACACTTTCACCCCCTTCCAGTCCGGACACTTTCACCCCCTTCCAATCTGGACACTTTCACCCCCCTTCCGGTACGGACACTTTCCCCCCCTTCCGGTACGGACACTTTCCCCCCCTTCCAGTCCGGACACTTTCCCCCCCTTCCAGTCCGGACACTTTCCCCCCCTTCCAGTCCGGACACTTTCACCCTCTTCCAGGCCGGACACTTTCCCCCCCTTCCAGTCGGGACACTTTCACCCCCTTCCAATCCGGACACTTTCACCCCCCTTCCGGTACGGACACTTTCCCCCCCTTCCGGTACGGACACTTTCCCCCCCTTCCAGTCCGGACACTTTCCCCCCCTTCCAGTCCGGACACTTTCCCCCCCTTCCAGTCCGGACACTTTCACCCTCTTCCAGGCCGGACACTTTCCCCCCCTTCCAGTCGGGACACTTTCACCCCCTTCCAATCCGGACACTTTCACCCCCCTTCCGGTACGGACACTTTCCCCCCCTTCCGGTACTGACACTTTCCCCCCCTTCCGGTACGGACACTTTCCCCTCCTTCCAGTCCGGACACTTTCACCCCCTTCCAGTCCGGACACTTTCCCCCCCTTCCAGTACGGACACTTTCCCCCCCTTCCAGTACAGACACTTTCCCCCCTTCCAGTACAGACACTTTCCCCCCCTTCCAGTACAGACACTTTCCCCCCCTTCCAGTACAGACACTTTCCCCCCCTTCCAGTACAGACACTTTCCCCCCCTTCCAGTACAGACACTTTCCCCCCCTTCCAGTACAGACACTTTCCCCCCCTTCCAGTCCGGACACTTTCACCCCCCCCTTCCAGTCCGGACACTTTCACCCCCTTCCAGTCCGGACACTTTCCCCCCCTTCCAGTCTGGACACTTATTATTATTATTATTATTATTATTACTACGAGTTTATATAGCGCCAAAGGGTTTGCTCAGCGCTGTACAATAGAGGGGGGACAATACATGGCACAGTACTACAACAACAAACAACGTACGAGGGGTAAGAGGGCCCTACTCTTTCGAGCTTACAATCTAGGAGGGAGGGGGTAAAGGTACAGTAGGAAGTGGCTGAGGGGAATGAAGTGGTGGGAGGAATGAGGGAGGATGGCCATTAGGTGAGGGTGGGGTAGGCTTCCCTGAAGAGATGGGTTTTGAGGGAGCGCCTGAATGTGAAGAGGGAAGGCGACAGTCTGATGGATTGGGGCAGTGAGTTCCAGAGGATGGGGGAGGACCTGGAGAAGTCCTGCAGTCGTGCATGGGAGGAGGAGACCAGGGAGCAGGATAGAAGGAGGTCCTGTGAGGAGCGAAGGGTACGGGTAGGGCGGTACTTGGGGATCAGGTTGGTGAGGTAGTCAGGGGCAGTGTTGTGAACGGCTTTGTAGGTCAGGGTTAGGAGTTTAAATTTGATGCGTTGGGCAATCGGGAGCCAGTGGAGGGAGAGGCAGAGGGGGGTGGCAGAGGTGGAGCGGGTGGTGAGGTGGATGAGTCTAGCCGCTGAGTTCAGGATGGTCTGGAGCGGGGAGAGCCTGCACTGGGGTAGGCCGGTGAGAAGAGAAGTGTCCAGTCCGGACACTTTCACCCCCTTCCAGTCTGGACACTTTCACCCCCTTCCAGTCCGGACACTTTCACCCCCTTCCAGTCCGGACACTTTCACCCCCTTCCAGTCCGGACACTTTCACCCCCTTCCAGTCCGGACACTTTCACCCCCCTTCCAATCTGGACACTTTCACCCCCCTTCCAATCTGGACACTTTCCCCCCCTTCCAGTATGGACACTTTCCCCCCCTTCCAGTCCGGACACTTTCCCCCTCTTCCAGTCTGGACACTTTCCCCCTCTTCCAGTCCGGACACTTTCCCCCCCTTCCAGTCCGGACACTTTCCCCCTCTTCCAGTCCGGACACTTTCCCCCCCTTCCAGTCCGGACACTTTCCCCCCTTGCAGTCCAGGCCAATTTCCAGCTTTCAGCGCTGTTGCACTTTGAATGACTATTGTGCGGTTATGCAACACTGTACCCATATGAATTTTTTAGCCTTTTTTAAGACAGATAAAGCTTTATTTTGGAGGTATTTATTCACCGCTGGGATTTTTATTTTTTTTGCTATGTAAATGAAAGTCCAAAAAAATTTTTTAAAAAGTGTTTTTCTTATAAAATTTTGCAAATAAATAATATTTCATCATAAATCTTGGCCAACATTTATTCCGTTATCTTTTTAGTAAAAAAAAAAAAACCCAAATTAGTTTAAAACCAAAAATTATTATTTTTAAACATTTTTTTACATTTTTATTTTATTTTTTTATATTATTATTTATGGGTTTTTTTTGTTTGTTTTTTTACATACTGTCACCCTAGCACCTATTAGGGTTTTTTGGGATCCTAGACCCAGTCAGTATGCCTCCAGATAATCCTGGATTTCTCCCACTCCAAACCAAAATATAGCCAGCCTCCAACCTCCAGGATCATCAGACACCACTCTCCAAGAAAAAGCTCAGAATAATGTAGGGAAAAAAACTAATATACAGCGTAACACTGCAACACTCGGTTATATTCAATCTTCAAGTACCAAGCAGGGGCGGACTGACAACTCATGGGGCCCCCGGGCAATAGGGGATCATGGGGCCCCTGTGTTCTTGCCCACACTCAAAAAAGCCTATGAAAAAGGTACCAGGGGCATCTCATGGGGCCCCCTACTGACCCCGGGCCTTCGGGCAGTGCCGAGTTTCCAAATGGTCAGTCCACCCCTGGTACCAAGCCACTCACATGCTTAACCTCCCTAGCAGTCTGATTATGTCCATATTTCTGTGCTCAAAGCGGTACATTTTTTGCATGGAAATATGTTATTTTTTTATTTTAGGCTGTAATTTTTAGGAATAATTCACTGAAATCTGTCCGAGCAAGAGTCTAGTGAACATCCCGGGTATGTTCAAATTTGAAACACAAAATCATACATTTTAAATTTAATAAATAATCATAAAAAATAATAATATAATAATAATAAATGTAATTCAATAATATAATCAAACCAAAAACACTGAAATGTGAAATATAGCGCCAAGTTTGCACATCGCTGAGCTCAGTCGCAGAATCGTTTTCAGTGTCTGATGAGGAATTTCCCCCACGAATCATTATCACTCAATTCTGCAAGTGGTTCTGATTTACTATCGCTGTTCTCTAGCCGGTCTAAAACCGCGTCTGACCTAAAGGGAAGCTTTTTGGACGCCATGGACTTTTCTCAGTTTCCAGGCAGAAAGAACAGTAACAATGCAGGCAGGGCGCCGGACAAAGCACTCGGGACACAATGTATGTGAAATGGTTTGATACAGGAATGTTATACTATGTGATTTTACTGTATTTAGTGAATGTCACTTTTACAACTTTCAAATTTCCCGCCAGTTCCGTCCCCCGTACGTCTCGACGTCGCAGGGAACGGAACCCAGAAGACAGATGCCGGCATCGGCCGGAGGACATTGCCGGGGACACTCTGCAGGGGGGACATCGCGGGAGAGCAGGACAAGGTAAGTGCAGAAGAGATCCCAGAGCAGCGCTGCAGTGTATTCCCGAGTGTGGCTCGGGGGGGGTTACCGCTTGTGGTGCTGAAACTTTACACCGAACTACACTCGGGAATACCGCCAGGGGGGTTAATGATCAAAATCAGCATTTTATTTCATTTTATGAATCCAAAACGCCAGATCACCAGGGTAATTTCCTAAGATCCCAGGTCAACACCAGATGACAGCACAGAGAATCTCCCATACAGAAAATGGCCCCCGGGAATGCCGCACGCCGGCGTGCGTTCCATTCACCGGAAGTGACGTATTATGTATGGCGGCAAAACCGGAAATGTGTTGACGCGTTTCGCCCCTCCTCCAGGGCGTCTTCACAGTTTACACATAATTTACTACTTGCCTTGACTTGGGTGCAAAACGTTGTGTAACGGAACGAATGATTGAATCCTGCTAAAATATAACAATAAAAAATGATTGCAATCACAAAACTGGTCAAAACCCTTAAAAACCTAATAAACTGATTAATAGCCTCATATCGTGAGACTCCCTTCTGTGTAAAGAAGATTTGAAAATGGTATCTGTAATAAAATTTGAATCTTTGCCCATAAAGGATCCTAGGATGGTAACAGTGTCCATGTTTTATCCTTGAATCTCCGATGCACTTTTATTGTCTAGTTGAGTTGGATTCTGGTATACACTCTCATACATGACACGGCTCAAAGATCGACAGGTAATTCAAAGTAGACATGTGCCCTTCATTTCCTTCCAAATCAAAATTTTTGTTATTCGGAGCCTCGGATGTATCCAAATTTCTAAATTACAATTTGAAAACGATATTGAATTAAAAAACAAATCTGAAATATAAACATATTGCTGACTATTGCTGATTTCCTCCAAAGACTATTGGGTTGATTTATTAAAGGCAAATAGTCTGTGCGCTGAAAGTGCAGTTGCTCTAGATCCGAGGGGAGCTTGCAAGGAAAATTAAAAAAAAAAAAAACAGCATTTTTGCTCTCAGATGATCGGATGATAAAAATCAGCAGAGCTGCCCCCCATTTTAGAGCTGCCCCCCATTTTAGAGCTGCCCCTCAGACCTAGCACAACTCCACTTGCAGTGCACAGACTATTTGCCTTTAGTAAATCAACCTTCCTTTGTATTAGTTTTAGGATACAGCCGTCTCCTGAAATTTAACCCCTTCACTCCCTGAGGGTAAAACAAATCTTAATGCCTAAGCACAATTCTGCAACGTTGACCTGTGATAGTAAAACCATCCGTATCATCACAACTACTTCGTACATCCAGGTGGATTATACCGCGATTTTTTCAGGACAAATTGGTCTTTCATTTGGTGGTAAATGGTAATGGATAGCTCCTGATTTTTTATTATCAAAGGAAAACTGGCCCAAAATAGTAAAAAAATATTTTTTTTTTTATTTAGCTGTGTGTTTCTTGTTACAAACCATAACCTACCACCAAATAACAACCCAAAATAAATTCTCCAGCTCTTGACGATCGCAGCGATACCATATATGTGTATGTTATTTGTTGTTTGTACCCGGAGTACAGCCCAGAAACAATAGTGCGCATTTTGTTTTTGGCTTTTTTTTTTTTACCTAAAAACACACTGACACTGAAAATAACACTGACACCAATATTTTTAAATCCTGACCTTTGACCTTGACCCAAACACTAACCTGGTACTGAACTAGATCAAACCTTGATCTAGGTATTTTCTTTATTTTTTCTTTTATTTTTTCTTTTATTTTTTTAATATTTATTTATTTTTATTTTTTCCTTTTTTTTTTTACAAAATGTTTTTCTCTCTCTATCCCAGGAGTTAGAGAAATACAATGTATCTCTCCTCTCCATTCATAGAGAGAGAAAAAAGCAAGGGGGCCGGGCTGTACAGTGACTGATCACTGTGATAGCCAATCAGAGGCTATCACAGCGATCATGTGACCCAGAATTGGGAGTCCCAGGTCCCGATCGTTAGAATGGGACCCGGGGCTCTCAGTGACACCGCGGTCCATTTTCACCAAGCCCATTTCCGTGAGGCCGCATATTTGTGTGACGTCAGCGTCAAGGGGTTAAATTGTCAGTCAAAACATTAATTTACTTCCACACAGTGTTCAAACAATGAGAGCTGTTTCCCCATCTCACAGCCGCACCCCAATCGATGAATACCTTTGCGCAGGGTATGCATGAACGGGTCCCCCCAACTCCAGTGAGGGTCAGGAACTTTCCTGGGATGAGGTTCCTTCTCTCAATCACCTCTGGTCGGATCAAGGTGACTTCTTCCCCGGTGTCACAGAAACCAGTTACAGACCGGTTGCCCACAGTGACCGGCTGCAAGATGGCGGGGGTTACCCGCATCTTCCTGCGGACAAACAGCACTGAAGAAAAGTTGCTGGCCGGCTGGCCAGGTGATGTCACCTGCTTCTGCTTAGGACACTGCGTCCTGAGATGACCGGATCTCCCACAGGTGTAACATCTGCGGTTGTCAAGCAAGGGTGGCTTGGCCCCAAGTACTGCAGGTATTGGGTGAGGGGAAGCTTGACTCACCGGCGTAGGAGGGGTTGCTAGGGGTGATTTCCCTCCTTTCCAGCCATTTGGAGGAGCCTTGGGAGGGTCAGACACCCGCGTGTGGACAAAGGTATCGGCCAGATCGGCTACAGCTTTAGCAGATGCCGGCTCTCTCTCCAAGACAAACGGTCTGACGTCTGCCGGCAGATATGCAGGAGCTGATCTCGTATCATGAGATCCTCCAAAGACTCATAGCAATCAGCTTTCAGTCCTTTAGTCCACTACCGGAATGTGGTGCGTAAGCGACTCGCCACATCCGTGTAGGAGTCTCCAGGTCCCTTTTGAAGGACCTGAACCGCTTGTGGTACACTTCCGGGGTCATCTGGTACTTCCGGACAATGGCTTCTTTTAGAGCTTCATAATCGTCGTCCTGCCCCTCTGGCAATTCGACAAACGCATCCAGGGCCTTTGCTCATAGCCCTGGTGTCTGGTACCGAGCCCATTGTGCTTGGGGCAGATGGTACTGACGGCAAGTTTTTTCAAATTACAGTAAATACATGTCAATTTCACTATCTTTTTCCATCACTGTAAACTTGGCTGCTGTGCCCATGGTCAGAGAGGCGTCCCTGTGCTCTAGGGACCCGAGGTTCTGAACCTGTAGCTGCTGGAGCCTCACCATCTCCAGTTCGTGCCGACGATCAGCTTATCTCTCAGCCTGGCGTTCCTCTCTGGCAGCCGCTGCTTGCCGTTCCGCAGCCGCTCTCTCAGCCTGGCATTCAAGGAACTGCAAGCATGCCCCAGGATCTGTCTCCATGATGTGTTTCAGGGCTTCCTGCATCTGAGGAGAGTCTCTGCTGGTTACAGGCACTCCGGTGCTGGCCTGCTCAGGCGGTGGTGTGAAGATGACATTCGGTGATCCTCCATTGTCAGTCTCTGTATGCCCATCCTGCGAGGCCGTCTCTGAGCCACGGGGATCGGAGGTAGCGGGAACACCTTCATGGTGAAGTTCCCCCGAGTTCTGGTCTGCTCGGCTATCATGCTCCAGTAGGTCAAGAATCAAATCTTCACGGGATTTACAACCGACGTCAATTCCTTGTGAGGCACATTCCGCACTCAAATCACTTTTGCTCATTTTCCTGTATTCTGCGTCACCAGGCATAATTGCAAGCAAAGATAGAATAGAAAGCAGAAAAAGAAAGGATCTGTCTCTATGTGTCTCTCTCTCTCTATATACATATAAAAAATATGCACCGCTTGTCTCTAGGGACAATCCTTCAGTGCAGAGCTAATTCCTAACATGCACTGAAGCTCTAACGCAAACTATCCCACATACGCTGCCAGCCAACGTGACGATTGCGGCGTCAGACCCCAGTCCTTCTCACCAAACCCGTGACCAAAGGACTAGCCAATCTAAAACTGCAATGTCACTTGTGTAACAATGCCACGCCCAGCTGCACCCTGCACAAAGATTTTCCAGCTAATGGACCACAATCTGTTTACCTGCAGCCTGGGAGCGATTGTTACCGGGTCAGGTTAATTACGCAATTAACCCTTCACACTGCCATCACCTCCTTTTTGTACAGAGAAAGAGGAAACTCGGCAATATTAGCAATAAAACTATGATGTTTTAATAATCGTTTGTATACACAATGTCATCGCAGACAGATGTATGCAGATGTTTAACCACTTGCCTACCAGACACTTATACCCCCTTATTTACCAGGCCAATTTTCAGCTTTCAGCGCTGCCGCACTTTGATTGACAATTGCGCGGTCATGCAACATTGTACCCATATGAAATTTTGATAATTTTTTTCTCACAAATAGAGCTTTCTTTTGGTGGTATTTAATCGCCACTGGGCACTTTACTTTTTGCGCTATAAATAAAAAAAGTGCAAAAAATTTGAAAAAAAAAAAAAGTTTCTTTGTTTCTATTATAAAATTTTTCAAACAGGTATTTTTTCTCCTTCACTGATGTGCGTTGATGAGGCAGCACTGATGGGCACTGATAGGCGGCACTGATGGGCACTGATAGGCAGCACTAAAGGGCACTGATAGACAGTAGTAATGAGGTGGCACGGATAGGCGGCACTGATAGGCAGCACTAATGAGGTGGCACGGATAGGCGGCACTGATAGGCAGCACTAATGAGGTGGCACAGATAGGCGGCACTGATAGCACTAATGAGGTGTCACGGATAGGCGGCACTAATATGCAGCACTGATAGGCGGCACTGATAGGTGACACTGATGATGGGTACTGATAGACGGCACTGACTGGCATCACTGCTGGGCACTGACTGGCGGCACTGACTGGCACAACCCCTGGGCACTGACTGGTGGCACTGACTGGCAGCACTGCTGGGCTGCACTGGTGGGTGGCACTGGTGGGTGGGCACAGGTGGGTGGCACTGGTGGGCACAGGTGGGTGGGCACAGGTGGGTGGCACTGCTGGGCACAGGTAGGTGGCACTTCTGGGCACAGGTGTGTGACACTGCAGAGTGGCACAGGTGGGTGATCTGCTGGGCACAGGTGGGCGGAGCTAGTGGGCGCACTGCTGGGCACAGGTGGGCGGAACTTGCGGGTGGCACTGCTGGGCACCGATCATCAGGGCACTGATCATCAGTGCCCTGATGATCGGTGCCGATCCCCGCTCTGACAACTGCCGGTTCTCGGCAGTACTTTCCTCACGATCTGACAGCGTGAGGAAAGTGCAGCCGAGAACCAGCACTTGCATTTCCCTCTGATCAGCGTGTCATTGGACACCGCTGATCACGTGGTAAAAGGCCGCTGTGATTGGCCTTTTACCACATCACGTGATCAGCTGTGTCCGTAGGACACAGCGATCAAGGAGATCGCCGGGTGCGCGCCCCAGGAGAGCACGTTCTGGGAGGACGTCATATGAAGTCCACTCAGAACTGGCCGGCCGCAGTGCAGCCGTCATTCGGCTATCTGCGGTCGGCAACTAGTTAAAACACACAGTAGCGCTCTTCAGAGACAGAGATTCTTAGTTTGCATTAAAGAGCTTTAGAAACAGTTCAACACTTTCAGAAAGTAAGATTTATTACTAAAAGGTCAAAAGGGCGCAATAAAAATATTTACAGAAAAAGATGTAGCCAATATATATATATATATAAATATACAGAGAGAAATAACACAAAGAGATAACAGAAAGAAGTTTAGAGACAAAGTACTTGTGGGTTAAGCAGATCAAGTTTTCTGAGCAAAAGGGCCTTATCTCCCAAAGTTGGTTCCGATGTTAAAAGGGAGGATTCTTCAACTTCAACACGACCTACTCAACTTAACTAAACTCTCTGCTCCAAGCATCACAGCCTGTCTAGGAACTCAGCAGGGTGTCTCCTTGAAGCAGAGAACCAATCGCCTCATTTGGGGAGGGTGTTGCAGGCGGAGACCCATGCTAGAACAAAAATCCCTCTCAGTTTATATCATGATCCATAACTTACCCTCGGTGTATGTAGCAGCCTTGCCACTAGTACATTAATATGCAGAAGCATCTGCTGAACATCTGGATATTAAATATATAGAACGGTCTGGATCAGGGGCGGACTGACAACTCATGGGGCCCCTGGGCAATAGGGGATCATGGGGCCCCTGTGTCCTTGCCCAAACTCAAAAAAGCCTATGAAAAAGGTACCAGGGGCATCTCATGGGGCCCCCTACTGACCTCGGGCCCTCGGGCAGTGCCCGAGTTTCCAAATGGTCTGTCCGCCCCTGGTCTGGATAAAAGCGCACATGTCAACTGTGATTGGTGGGGAAAAAACTCACTGGTGCCATGGTAAAAACACATCGGTTTGTGGAAAGTATGAACAGGAGCCAGGCGCTGTGTAATTTTGTGATAAAAGTAATACACCTTATATGGAGGTGTGCCTTTAATAATTCATAAGGTAAAAAATAGATAACCAGCCTGTGGCTTTAAGAAGCCAAGTTCCAAGATGGACGGCCCGTCCGCTCAGAGGGAAGTAGTGGAGTAGAATGCCTGTCAGTGCAGGGACCACGTGTATCCAACGTCTGAGCGTCCCGGATGACGTCACCACGTCGTGGAGAGACGGAGGGGAGGAACTCTTGCTGGAGCCGCAGCTTTAGAAGGAAGAAGCCGGTTGCGAGGACAACATGTTTCGCACGCATGCGCTTTATCAAGTCTATGACATACCTGCTTGGGACGGTTAAGGAGATATTATTTTCTGCTCTGCTGTAGATTTCAGCTAGGGGGTGTAATATATCAGCTGACTTGTATTAAAGTGACCTATCTGAGTATATGCCTGGTTTCCTTGTAAGTCTTCCATATCTCCAGATATAAAATTATATGGAAAAGGGGATTTTTAAATGTGAGTCTGTTTTACAGCTAGCTGGAATGTCTTTGAAGCCCAGGGAAGGACTGGTTTATGGTTTTACGATATCTCAGATTGAGAAGCTAACAGACACCCGGGCACCAGCTAGTGTGGGATTTATAACCCTGGAGCTCTCCCACTGTGCCTGTGATCTCTGGCATCATACAGACCACATTCCTGAGGGAGGGGGAAATTGGAGGGAAGCTGATTAGGGAGTAGAACTGATACAAGATGGAGGATCCTTAGCAAGATGGATGACCGCGTCCATCTCTGTATGCACAATTGCTACACTTCTCTTCACAAATTCTTGTTGCTTCTCTTCACAAATTCTTGTTGCTTCTCTTCACAAATTCTTGTTGCTTCTGTTTACAAATCCTTGTTGTATCTTTTTACAAATTCTTGTTGCTTCTCTTTACAAATCCTTGTTGTATCTCTTCACAAATTCTTGTTGTATCTCTTCACAAATTCTTGTTGTATCTCTTCACAAATTCTTGTTGTATCTCTTCACAAATTCTTGTTGTATCTCTTCACAAATTCTTGTTGTATCTCTTCACAAATTCTTGTTGCTTCTCTTTACAAATTCTTGTTGCTTCTCTTTACAAATTCTTGTTGCTTCTCTTTACAAATTCTTGTTGTATCTCTTTACAAATCCTTGTTGTATCTCTTTACAAATTCTTGTTGCTTCTTTTTACAAATTCAGCTTTTGCTACTGCTCCTAAGAAGATAACTTTTGTGCAAAAGACAAGACAACCTAAAGAACATTCCTTTTTGCCCAATTCACACGGAATGAATGTACACACAGATGTACTGGATGAATGGCTATGCGATTTTCTTCTTTAGAGTCTGAAGTGTTTATATTACTTACATTCAGTTACTCTACATTTATAAGAGACATGCAGGTTTTTGTTTCTTGGGGGGGCACAAATGTTTAAAAAAGTAGAATTTGTGGGCGTTTTACAGGCGAGGTAAACCTGGCATAAAAATGTGAAGAAACCTTTTCTATAATTTTGTATACAATATTTTGTAAACTGTCATTTTTATTACCTAAATACACCACAGAAGACCCTCCCCCCCAAAAAAAAGAATACATCATATAAATTTCAGAATTCCTGTATCAGCTTATTTTTTAAGTTTTTGAGTATCATAGTACATTTATACTGTAAAATAAAAAAAAAAATCTATTTCTGGGTCCTATATGAACTATAACATAGTAAAACACATCCACCGTGTGCTGAGAACCCCCCGCCCCCCCCCCCCCCCATGTGAGCGTCATCCATTTCCAGTACATCAGACTATGGCCAGGTATGGTGGAGCATGTTCAGGTTTTGGAATGGAAAGGACAATAGTTTGGATGAACCATTATCTTGTTGGACTTTTGATTAAATATTGCTTCTATCATACAATCATTTCTATATATGGTGGACCAGGTTTTATCATATTATCATTTATAAACATGTTGTACATTTTCCTAAGTGTGCCAAATAATATGGATTGCTGATCATAATGTAGAGCAAGTTGCTGAATTCCCATAAAGCAGAACTTTCCCGGAATCCCTGTTCAAGAATAGAAAATGAAACTTCCACAATGTTTAGCTCTGCCTTCCTAGCAACCACATTTGCAGGCACTTTGCCCAGGGTGGGGGGACTTTGCCCAGGGTGGGGGGACTGCCCAGGGTGGGGGGACTTTCCTTGGAATGAACAACCTCTGTCCACGGCGAACAGTTCTGAATGTTTGTTTGGAAGAGAATGACAAAGTACAGAGAAAAGAGGTTTACATGGAGGTTGGACATAGTAAATGTGTCAAGACTTCACAGACACACTGGAGTTTATTCACTAAAGCTGGTTCGCTCCGAATCGCCGTACTTCTCCATAGAAACCAATCAGCTTCCAGGTTTCATTGAACAAGCTGAAGATAGGAGCTGATTGGCTGCCATGCACAGCTGCACCAGATTCTGAGTGAACCGGCTTTACTAAATAGACCCCACATGGTTTTAAGCTTCAGTCTTGGACCTTCCTAATCAGGGGCGGACTGACCATTTGGAAACTGGGGCACTGCCCGAGGGCCTGGGGTCAGTAGGGGGCCCCATGAGATGCCCCTGGTACCTTTTTCATAGGCTTTTTTGAGTTTGGGGAAGGACACAGGGGCCCCATGATCCCCTATTGCCCGGGGGCCCCATGGGCTGTCAGTCCGCCCCTGCTCCTAATATACCATGATACAGAGTAACACATATAACAATTACAAGAGACATTACTTTCTGGTATTTTGCAGCAGAGGATCAGCCTCACTGTGACCTAGATCTAAAGTATGTTGGACAGTCCTGTGGTACCCGGGAGGGTTGGGAGGTATGCATGTATGACTTTTTGGTGGCTGCCAATACAATATAGTGAGCTCTTTCATTTCTTGCCAACCGCCCTATAGCAGCTTTACTGTTGCTCTGTGCAGAATCACGTATATATATATATATATATATATATATATATATATATATATGATTCTGCATTTCCAGGAAGGGGGGGGTGCTGCTTCTGCTGTGATTTGTTACTGCAGAAGTCAATCAATGGGTGACGGCCAATGGATGACCACTGGTACTCACTTATTGGCTAGGAGACACACAGGACGGAGCTATGTGCTGGATGTGTTGGATTTGGTAAATCACATCCCTTAGTAAAACCATCCAGAAGTAAACACAAAACACATAGGCACACAGTTAACCCTTTGATCGCCCTAGATGTTTAACCCCTTCCCAGCCAGTGTCATTACTACAGTGACAGTGTATATTTTTACCATCGATCGCTGTATTAGTGTCTCTGATTCCCACAAAGTGTCAGTTAGCGTCAGATTTTCTGCCGCAATATCGCAGTCCTGCTGTAAGTCGCTGATCACTGCCACTACTAGTATATAAATAAATACAAATTCCTGTATATATCCCATAGTTTGTAGACGCTATAATTTTTGCACACACCAATCAATATACACTTTTTGTGATTTTTTTGTTTTTTACCAAAAATCTGTAGCAAAATAGATATTGGCCTAAAATTTATATATTTTTATAGCAGAAAGTAAAAATGATTTTTTTTTTTTTAAACTATCGGTCTTTTTTTGTTTATAAAAAATATAAAAATTTAAAAATATGAAAATGTTTTTGTGCAAAAAATGTAAAAAACCCAGCAGTGCTCCATGAGGATACTGAGAAGCAACACATTGACGCACAGCTCTTGATTCATGTAGTTATTTGGGTTGCTATCATGACTGCCCACCCACTTTGAATCTGCTTCTGGCTCGTCCCCTTGGGTTCTCGCAGAGTCGTACTTCCACAGCTCCCGGGTGAGACTCCCCTGGCGATCACCATTTGGAAATACTGTCATGTGCACTTTTAGCTGATTTATATTATACATGCATCTACTCCTGAAGAAGTGAACTTAGAGTCACAAAACGCGTTGAGTTTTTGGATGCAAATTTAATACAATGTATTGACATCTGGATTGTATTCAGTCTATTGTATATCCAATTATGGATACAAATGGAGAAACAGAAAAAGGGCGCACTGACCTAGTGCATTATCGTTTAAAATAATTTATTAAAGAAACAAAAATAGGTATCATACTCACAATGGACATAATAACACAGGCATGTCAAACTGAACAAGGTGTATGATCCAAACAACATCTGAGTCCATACGATGGAACCCTGGATGACCAACTGGCTAACGCGTTTCGAGGACACAACCTCTTCCTCAGTCAATTGTATATCCAATTATGTATAAAAAGCATTAAGAAGGATTTATTACAAATCAGCTTACCATTTTATCCTCTTTTTGTAACCAGTGAAACGTTTATTCATTTATTCAAAATAAATGTAGGAAACTCGTCATTCGTTGGTCGTGTGTGTTGGGCCCCATTTAAAGTCCCAGGACAAATAAATTGGTTGTATGGATATATTAAAGGATGGAGGCACATCATTGGGTGCATCGGGTCACATTCTATTTTTGTTAACACATGAAATAGGGGAGATATTTTCTCTAAAAAAAAACATACCAGTCACATTGTGGTGCTTAATGTTGACTCAACATGTCCTTGTGATCCAACACTGTTGACATAGTAATTATTAAAACACCAACCTGCCAATAATAAGTCAGTCCTCTGTGTGTTGGCAGTGCTAGAGTCTAATTTTAGGAAGTGAAAGTAAGACTTGCGGGGGTACAAATACCTCCCTGCCCGGTGCACACATCACAGACTTCTCTCTCCATCCTCAGCTGAGCTCCCTGAAGAGTCCTCCAACACCATCACTGGTCGGTAAGTCCTCCATGTGTACTAAAATGTCTTCAAACTTCAAGCTGGCCAACTGGTTCAAAGTGATCCCTCATTGGCCAGTCCTACTCCATCTTACCAACTTTGCTAAAAAATCTACTCTTGAAAATATAAACATGTAATGCCAATATGGGGTGTAAAAACACCTGGGCAAAAATCAAGTCATTTACTGTACATCCACAGTTGTAGAAAAAAACCAACAAAAATGAAAGGATGGACAGCACCAGCAACTAATATCCTTGCAAGTAATCAGGTGCATCCCAACAAAACCACTAGAAGAGGGAACACTTTGACAGCATTGGTCAGCTTGGACATGTACTGTATTACAATATCCCTTAAGAGAAAACTAATGTATTTGAGAATTTCTGATCCCCATGGATAGAATCATTTCTTCCAACAAACTGTGATAGGTCCTTCTTGCATATGTGAATTATTTATTTGATGGTGTCAACATCCACTTGACTGACCCTTGTGCTAACTTCTTCCCCAACTTTCCTTCCTCTTTATCTTTTTAATCCTCATACCCTGCCATGTTACGAGTGTAGAAATGTCAATTTACATAACTCTTTGAGGAATTATACTCTACTTGATCATGATTTCTTAACCTCTTCCAGCTTGCGTATGCATATACTGTATATACAGCCTCTCGGCTGGTGGGCTTTAACGCCAGGAGCCCACCTACGCTCACCGGCCACTTTATTAGCTACACCTGTTCAATTGCTTGGTAACACAAAGTGCCAATTGCCATTGGTAGAGCAATAGTGGCAAAGCAGTCAAGCCTGCAATGGAAGGAGCTAAGGGCTTGTTCACAGTTATGGCAGACCTTGCCTGTCTAAAAAAAACAAATGATCAGTGGTTGATAGGTGACTGGGAGGTGATCGCCTCCTAACTGCCTGTTTTGACCCTGAAAAGCCTTCACCACCCTGTTATGACAGCATACATTTCAAGTGGTTGCAGGGCGGTTTTGGCGCAGACCAGGGGCGGACTGACAACTCATGGGGCCCCCGGGCAATAGGGGATCATGGGGCCCCTGTGTCCTTGCCCAAACTCAAAAAAGCCTATGAAAAAGGTACCAGGGGCATCTTATGGGGCCCCCTACTGACCCTGGGCCCTCGGGCAGTGCCCGAGTTTCCAAATGGTCAGTCCGCCCCTGGCGCAGACATATTTGCTTGAATGAGTCGTGTATTGCAGCTGCACTGCCCACCCAATGTGGCATCTTTTGCTGAAACTGTATGTGTACAACCAGGGGCGGACTGACAACTAATGGGGCCCCTGAGCAATAGGGGATCATGGGGCCCCTGTGTCCTTGCCCAAACTCAAAAAAGCCAATGAAAAAGGTACCAGGGGTATCTCATGGGGCCCTCTACTGACCCCGGGCAAATGGTCAGTCCGCCCCTGTGTACAACCCTGATCTGTGTGCAGGGCAGCTGTTAGAAATCGCGGGGCCCCTCATATATGGTGGAGTCCAGAACTAATCCTTTTTCTGTTAGTTTCTCATTGGCTTGGTGTCTAGGGACTCCCAGAATATACATTTTTTTGTTAAAACATATATTTTTAGGTACCTTGAGGCTTCTTTTTGGAAGTTTTGCAATGCTGTCTCTGCTTTGCCTTTTAACTAATTAGAACTTTCCTTTTCCAAGGGCCACAGCTGATCCCCGAGATTTCAACACCAATATAAGGTCACCTCTACCTGGGAAGGCCCGTGTCCTACCTGTACTGCAATCTGATCATCATGTACCAACCTCAGCTGTATGCACCAAACCAATACATGCCGTGCGAAGAAGAGGATGAAGATGCGTTTGTGAAGGACATAGAACCAGTACAGGTGGGTAACCAACAGGATAGCAAATGCTGGAATCCGGCTGTCAGGTTAGAACAGTGAGCTCCACCAAGAACAAACATCCTAACTAAATGGGAAATTTATTATAAAAAAATATCAAATGAAATAAAACACAAAGACCAGTATTGTCAGGAATCTAGGAGTGACCAGAAAGGTGTGGACTGACACAGGGAAACGCAGGCCTCAGGTACAGTAAATACAGTTTTTTATTAGCCACCCAGATATATGTATATATATATATATATATATATATATATATAAACGCACAGTGAGCAAACCAACCTTCCACTAATCTTAGTAGGTGCAGGAACACAGGCGTAGTCAGGGCTGGAGAGGTGGAACGGTCAGGCCGGCCGTAGGGTTCTGTAATGACCGTTTAGTGGTACCTCTAGCGGTCCTCAGGACAGGATTCCCCAGGGCGCGGAGTCCCAGTCTGCTATTCACCAGGGCCCCTGATGGTGGGGATGGACTTGGAGCAGACAGGAACCAGGTCGCGGCCCCTGAGTACACCTGCTAGTGGTAGAGGGATCCGCCAGAGGTATGTGCAGGTAGGAAGCCTGATGTGAAGAGGCAGAAGGTGTGAGCAGGGACGGCTGGATCCGTGCAGGATGGATGGATGGCAGAGTAGTTAGCGTGGTCAGACGGGCCAGGTCAGCAACGTGCGGGCAGCAAGGTACCAAAGGAGCAGGCAGAGAATAGTCAGGGTCACAAGCTGGGTTCAGTAACTCACGGGCAGCGCGGTACAGGGGATCAGGCAGAAGGATGGTCAGGCAAGCCAGGGGTTCAACAGGAGACGGTCAGCAGAGGTCAGGATCAAGCAGGGTCAGCAACGAAGCAGGAACACAGGATACCAGGTACAGAGGCTCATGGGAAAACATACACCAAGGCCCAGATCACAGGCCTGGTCATGCCTTAAATACACCTTCTGCAATCAGCCCCAGGTTTGGCTGATTGCAGGAGCGAGCTTCTGGCTGCTGAGAGCACCCGCTGGTCAGCTCTGGTACTGCAGCCCACACGGCAGGTGAGTCCCACCACCAGTGCTGAGTCCATTCCTGACAAGTATGTTCAAAGCCAAGTGATATACCAGAACATGGCAGTGAGCTATGCCAAGGAACAAAGACCAAAAAAAATGTAGAGCTACCCCCATAGGAGCCACTGGATAGGATAGGTCCTTTCTTCTTTGCCTTAACCTTTTCCAGAATCTCAGCCCCTCCGCAACACCAGGTTGGGTGTACAAAGCATGTTACACCACAGAAAATCACTGTAATTAATGCTTAGTACCCAGTAGTACTAGATCAAAGACAAAAGGCACTGAACAAGTTAGCACAGGCCAACGTAATGTATTTCCACTTGATATGGTTGGTATTGAGGCAAGCAATAAAATGGAATAGCAATGGTAATAACACACTTTAGTATTCAGAGTGATTAGTAATAAGGATTAGGAATAAGGTGACACTTGGTTTCCAGATCAGCATAAACAGTAGCAAGGCCACCTGAAAGTGCAGCAGTGAGTAGTCATAAAGCTTGATTTACCGAACACAGGAACTGGACAAATGCATTGGTGGCGACTATGCTAGGTCCAGGACGACTGGATGTGCACGGTCCATAGAAAGGAAGGAAAGGGGAGAAGGTAACAAAGGGGCTTGTAGGATGGTTTTCCTGGAAGGGCAGTCCTTCATGTTGTTCTTCTGCCGGCTATTGTTGGAGCCCTATAAGAAGTGTTGGTGCGTTTAGCAACAATTTCAGTAAACCAGAATGCAATATAGATGTGGTGAAGATGCAGTAAAAGTGTCCTGCTTCCAGTAGGTCAGTAGAGAGTTAATAAGAATGCTTTGAAATTGACAACATTACTATAACTAGCACCAAAAAAAAGGTCAAAGCCCCTCTATTATGGTCTTTTTGGGATTTTCCAAATAAAGAGGTTTCATCCTTTTTTTGCATCCAGTAGCTCAGTCCCTGCTAGCAGTGTGAACAATGGGTAGTGAGCCCTCTCACCAGTCCCTGTGGTGCGGCTGTGAACTCTCGCTCACAGGACTCCTACAGAGATTCACCAGGGGGAATTAGAGGATGCTCCGATCTCCCTCAACAGTGCAGATGCAAAGTGTGATTTCAGTGAAAATGAATTTCTCCACAATGCCTATAGCTACAGTGGTGATTGAGGACTTGTTTTAAAATGCTTTTACTGCTAGCTCAGAATA